>NC_134830.1:166964479-167264479 GCF_004210375.1 Tachypleus tridentatus | reverse complement strand
TGAGGTCTCAGGTGCAGACAACCCTATGATGAATTTATCTGCTTTTATACATTGGGAAATCAAATGTTACATGATTCTACCTTTACCTCCAGACATCTCCAAGATCCCTACTGAAACAGCTGAGCCTTTGCTGGCTGATAAGGACTTTATTCATATTTTTCTATCTCCAGAATTTGCAGATCATTCCCAGCTTAAGTAGTCTCTTAGGCCTAATGCAGTCTTCATGGATTTTGTCTCATGTTTTTGATGCTTTATTCCTGTCACCTATTTCTTACTTACCTTGCATTCCATATTACCTGAACAATGTTCCTAAACCATCAGGATTTTTCTCCCTCCCCTGATATTTGAGTTCATGCTGATCAGTTGGTTTTGCATTTGTATGAGGGGATTAGCATGTCATGACCCCTGAGAACTTCTGATACTTTGCCTTATCCAATCGTCATGTTGTCTATTCATTTTTAGAGCATTAGTTGTTCAGTTGCTTGTTACCTATTTGGAGGATGGCTCCTGAATCCTGTCTATCTTACACATAGCCAGTATCCTTGCTTGCTTCTTACCTTTACTTACTTTAAGAGTATCCTTCTTTCACACCTCATTTCTGATGCTCTCCACAGAAATTCTGTGGGGTTTTCTGATGATATCCTTGTTTTTCTCTCCTCCATTTTAGCCTACATTTTGTATTTGGGTATGGCATTAAATACCTGGTTTCTTTGTTGCTGGGACTATAGGTTGTGATGTCATTTTGACTTAGGTCTGTTTACCCTTAACTTATCTTAGGGATTCACATCTGGACCCATTTCTGAGACATTATATATTTGATACAGTCCCATATATGTTAGAGCCTCAGGAGATGTCGGTCCATCAACATTCTATTGTAACAACTATTGTAGCCAATTTGTCTCTGTTGAAGCCTCATATGCCTGCAATTCCCATTTCTTTCCCACCTCTGGTTTCTTCTTATACATTTCTTTTCTTCCTCTTTGAGATTCTGTGACCAATCAGTCTTTCAGAAGGAGTTTGGATATTGCTCTTGCAGCCAACAATCAAACTTGTTCCTCATACTTCTAGGGGTTTTTATTCTTGCCTTTTGTTGTCCCCAAGAAAACCAGGGATTGGCAGATGTTAATTAATTTATCACACATCAGCTGCTTCATATCACTATCCTAGTTCATCATGGAGTTATTTTTCCCACCTAGATGTTCATTTTCTCCTATGTTGTGAGTGGCATAAAGGGATGTTTCCAATGCTTACCTATCAGTACTGATACACCTCAGTGTTATTCTTATTTTTGGTTTGTCCATCTTGGGGTGCTTTAACAATTTCGTGCCCTTCCTGAAGATTTTGGTCAGCAGCATATGTACATATGTAGCATTATGATTAAACATTTGTATTTTCATGTTATCATATGTAATCATTTTAGCACCAAAAAAGCATTTATATTTATTTCCTAATTATTTATGATGTTTAGAAGGTTGGTCAAGTGACAGACAGACCCCACATAGTTGTATTATAGAAAATGACATAAAATATAAGTCTTATTGAAAACAAATGTTTGTAATGTATTTAGGAGGTTCTAAAGATTGAGCTGAATGAGTTCCACACAACAACCATTCAGTTACAGAGTGTAGGGTACTGGTGTTCTGTAAGTGTAGATGTTGTAATATCCTCCTATTCACAATAACCAATATGGGATATCAAAATGCAGTTCACCCCTTTGATTGGAAGCCCTCATCCTATTCTCACATGGGTTTTGGTACTTCAAGAGGAGGTTTTGGAGTAAAGTGAACCAATCAATGCAAGTCCTTTCAGCAGTTCAGTTTGTCTATTTTCCTTCCTTGATTTCCTTCATCTGTGTTGTGAATCACGGTGGTGATATGGGGGATTAACAATTTTTATCCATTGTTCTCTAATTATTGGGATGTTATTGTCATCAGATGGTCCTGGACTGTGCCAGAGTTGAATCCATGCAATAGACATCTTTTCAATACCAGATGTCTATTTTCTAAATCAATGGCACAGAGCTAATCTGGGAATTAGAGTGAGTCTTAATTTCTGGTTCTTGGGTTTGAGGTGGAAATGGTATGATCCTCATCATACCCACATGTGGATGTTGGTACTCTGCAAAGTGGTTTTGGATGTAATTGAGTTACCGAGCATGGTCTATTATGCTCTAGCCACTTTACGCCCAGGAAATAAAAATAATGATTTGTATGAAAGACATGTTGGAATTTTGCAATTTAAAGATTTCTGGCATGCATAAGAGTTTGCATATAGAGGGCAGCACTGAATGAGAATATATAATCTTGTTAGAGGAGGTAAGTATCTATTGGAAATACATATTTGGTTTTGGAAAATGATAATTTGCAAATTTCGTGAAATATTAATATTTTTTAGTATAACTTAATGGACCAAATTCTTAACACTTCTGTTGTTATGTGTTTTAGTTCCAACTGTAGGGGCATATACAATTCACTTGAAATCATACTTTTTTTTATTACATTTTATTTATCAGAAAGCACCTGTCAAGTCTGGATTCATCCATTGTTTATTTGCTGTTTGAATCATAAAAATTTCTTTACAGACAGTGTCAGTATGTACATGTTTTCTGAGGAATTTTTCTTAATCTCGAATATAAGGAAAGGTGAAATGACAGATTATATTATTCTCTAGGCCATCCTGCATTGAAAACACATTTTATCTGTCATATATTATTTAGTAAGTCTTGACAATGTAGTGTGAAAGACTATATTCGTGTGTTGTTTCCCCCCATATTGTTAACATCCTTTATGTATTATTATTTTTTTTATTCTTTAGTAACATACAAAAGTGTTGGATTTCTTTTATACATTTGTATATTTATCATCCTTATTTTTTAGACAGATATACTATAGTTCATTATTAGACATATTTCCATTGTTAAAAACATAAGTTTTTCTTGTTGACAAATGCCATGCTTGAGGATATTAACTAACACTACTACTGGAATCTGTGATCTTCATTACCAATAATTATTGAGTTATAGGACCAGTAGTATGTTTTTGTTGTTTTTCTCAACACTTCTGTTTTATGTAGTAAAGTTTGACCATCACATGACCATTACTTACTATGCAAGAACTCAACTAACAAAAGATGTTATTGAGTAGTACAGTATTAGAATCACTATTCCTTTCATATAATTTTTTTTAGAAAACTGATTAGCCAGAGACAGTCTTAACTGTTATGTATTGATCCAAAGTATGTATTGATCTAGAGTCAAGCAAATAATTGCAAAGAAGATAAAAAAAGAGCAAACAAGCTCAAGATACAGACATTTATGATGTTTTATATCATACATATATTTTCATATACGAAAGAATATTGGTGAAGTATATTAATTTTTAACACAAAAATATCTAGCATGTACTTTAATTTCATTGTTAAAAATCAAGAAACTGATTACTTGTGCCAGTAGATCATGACAGTTATTAATTTTCCACTGTACTTGTTGATACTAGTTGCATCTTGCATACTTATGCTAAGTCAGTTTGTTTTATATAACTAATCCCTTCTTAAAATTGGTCAGAGAATGAGCATCAAAGAAAACAGACTTGTTAGTCGAACAGCATTAGGTGATAGTTCATTTCTCTGTTTGGTTTTGTGGAAGTTATTTGCATATTGCAAAGTTTCTCTTCATGACATCAAGTTTCGAATAAAGTATAAAGAATTTGGTGTATTTGCTGTTAACTGATATTATTTATTTGCATAACCTATGTAGATAACTATAAATCATTACAGGATTTGACAGAGTATGAATAGATGCCATTTATGTGAAGATCAATGAAAACTTATCATCATATTTTCATACATACAACTTCTGTAATATAGTTGGAAACACAGGTAAGTTTTGAAACTATTCTATGTAAAGAGACATTAAGAGTTGGCTTAGAAATATTGTAACTAGTTTTTGAATTATCAAAAAATGATGCTTAGAAGCTTTCATTTTAAAATAAGAAATAATGTATCATGAACAAACTATAACCACCTACTTAATCTAATTAACGATATTAACACACAAACTGGAAAACCTGCTTGGAGCACAAATAGAATGTTAACCCTTTCACTACAGGCTCAATATAACATTCACAAGTTTATCTGCAGATTTGTACACCTTAAGTATTTGCACTATAACTTTTGATACAGCATGTGTATCTTTACAAAATTTGATAGAATTTTAGTAAAGATTGCAAGTATTTTGTATGTAAAAAATCAGATTTTCTAATGAAATATTTTTACTAAAGATTTATTTGTGAAAATAATGTTTCATTACTAGTCCGAATGCAAAGTGATTTTTTGTTGTCATGAAAAACCATTATTTGTCCCAAAAATATCAAATAGTATTTGTGTAATCTCTTAGAACCTCCTAAATACATTACAAACATTTGTTTTTTCAGTAAGGTTTTATAATGTTTTCTGTACTCTCACTGTGTAGGATCTGTCATTTAACCAACCTCATAATCATCATAAAAAAAAATTAGAAAATAAATATAAATTATGCTTTTATGGGCTAGAATGACTACATATTATAACATGAAATTACAGATGTTTAGTCTAAGTATCTTAAGTCTCATAGTACTATGTATATATTTATTATTTTTTGTTATATTAACTTTCCAGTTTTGCCTAACTAACATTACATAATTTGCACTGATTTTTGCAAGTTTATTTTTACCTTCAGCATTGTTTACTTGGTGCACACAGTAAAGGTACAATAGCTTAGGGACTAAAGTTTTGCTTACCACCCTTAAACTTAAATTTTCTTATTACCTGTTCCTATTTGAGGACAGATAAAATTTTGAAACCTCAATTTATTTTTGACAGAAATGGTTCCCAAAACCTAGAGAACTTTGTAACAAGATTCAAAAGCACTGCTTTGTCTTCATTTACAATACTATACTTTACTTCTTTTTACATAAATAGCTTTTTCTTTTTCAGTGCTGCCCTCTTTATTTATTTATTTATTTTTTTTTTTTTGCAAGGCACAAGCCTTGTAGCTCCCACCCACCTTTTTTTAGATAAGCAAAGTTTCATAGTGAAATCACAAATTTTGAAAGTAATTAAACATTTTATCCACAAATTCAACTACAAATGATATTTAAATCAGCATTTAAAATACAAAATCTATTCAGATCTAAAGATCTGTTAACTATCCCTGTGCATTCCAAGATCATTCATAAATACATGTGATGGCTGTAATGCCACTTTCATTGACAAAACCATACACCAGTTACATCTGTGAGGCAGTGAGGATATGGGAGTATGACACAAAACTGGTGAAAGACTTCACAATTTGCACATATAGTAGAAACAACAACCATCCCCCATCTTGATTATGAATTTCAAAGTTGTATCATCTAGATCATCTGGCATTGAAATTTTAAGTTTATCTGTTATAAATAAATTTCTAACTTTAAATAATGCACAGCTTCACTAGAGTTAAGTCTGTTCTGAACACTTGTATACCATTGTCAGACTTTTTTCTTGTTTCTTGGCTGTCTTTCAACCCTTAAACAGCCAGAATGTTGTAGGTAGCAGCATCCTATTATTCTCTATTTTATAAAATGTTTAAACTTTTCTATTTAAGAATTTACCATGTTCAATATAGCTTGCTGAATATGGAATATGTATATTCAAAATGTTTAAAAACAAATGTTTGTTACTGTACACACATGTGAAATGTTTAATGTTGCTGCCATCCTTCTACTGTTTGTCAGTAAACTCCGATGATTTATATTCATTCATATCATTTTTTAATCCACAATGTTGTTTTTCTTTGGGAATAAAATAGCTATTTTAATGCAAAGTTTCATTGTTACCAAAACACTTATTTTCAATGAAATAACCTGAACTGCTCACTTTGAGCTATGGCTTTTTTTCAAAAATAGTCTTACCCTCTCACACAAAGATATCTTGATTTTTGTTTGTCCTCTAAACATTGTTAAAAACATTTTTGCCATCAGCACACCAGTATTTACACCCTATTAGTTTTTCTGCCATTTCTCAACATGCACATATCATATTGTTACTCTCCTTCAATAGTATTCTTCTATCTATACTGGTGCAGCTTTTCCCTCTGGTATTCCAGCTCAGTTCCCACTTTCTTGATTGACATGATTGCTTAGACATATATTTAAACTTTTCAAGTGTAACTACGATTTTTCCTTGTGACATTTGTTGTTTTTTGTTTGAATTTCATTTGTTTACACAATTTAGAATTTATTTAATTTCTCCTTTTCAAATTGTAAATGTTTTTAGTTTGAATTTGAGGTGTGATGTGATAGACAAGCTTAGGTACACAGAGTTAAATTCTTACATTCAGCCAATGAATTCTCCTTTTCCACCAGAACCTGTTTCTGAGGGTGTCAAGCACCTTTCTTTTTTGCCCATCATCTTCTACACCCAGTCAGGAAATTTCACCTCCTACTCCTTTATTGCAACTGGTTAATCAAGTAGGCCATGTTTTAAGTATTTCCCTTATGGCCTGTGGTTCCTCACATTTCTTACTGGGTGAAGTTCCATTTTCAAGTTGTCATATTTTCTCTCCTTTACCTGACATACGTGCTCTTTCTCAGAGATTTTCTATTAACAGTTGGGCATAAGTATACCCCTTCCCCTTATTTATTGGTCCAATATGACTTGGTTTACTATAGAACCTCAGATCCTTTTTTGGATCCTCTCCTTCCTCTGTGAGACTTGAATTATGGGGTTGGATCCACTTTAGTCAAGCTCAATTTTCCAGGATTTGTCTTACCCTGATCTTCCTTTCACATTATCTTTCCCTCCTCCAATTAATCTCTGAATCTCTAGCTCTTTCTCTCAATTCCTGGCTGTTGCTTTGGTAGGATTTTAAGGAAAGATACCTTACTTGAGGGTGGACTTCCCATTTGCTTTCTGCAGGATCTCTGTTAGGCCCCATTTGTACACAAAACCATTTTTGAGGTTGTCCAAGTTCCTTATAATCTCTGATTGATGTGTCTTGATTACATTCTTCCATACTGTCCCTGGCCATGCAGTTAACTTTTCCTCCTGTTCCCTCATAGGATTCTCCTGTCTTGGTTTCCTGCTTCCACATCTGACCCTTTACCTTCATCCAGGTGTTCTCATTCCTTTCCCATATTTTCTGCACTTGTTTGACCAGAAGCTAGCATTGTTGTGGACATAACAGATGTGTTCTGGTTCATTGGGAACGATATTGCTTCACTGTTGGTCATATGGCAGCATTTCACAAAAGATATATATGGGTTCCATAGGTTTTCTCACATAGTTTCTGCCTTCTGTTCCATCCCCATCTCTTTCCTTCTGAAGCATTATGGTATTTTGAAGTATTTTTCATTTCTTACAAGACTTCAAAAAAAAAAAAAATATATGCTTGTAGTTGCATGTGTAGGCCATTATGACAAAATATTATGCAAGAATTAGCTAATGTACATTGGTGATGCCTGACCAAGAAAGAATAGGAATATTAAGTGTAAGCCAAGACTTTATCAAAGTCAATAGTAAGAGATAGAGGTTTACGTTGTTCTCAGACTGGCACTGATATGGCAGAGAAAAGGTTGTGAGAATGTTTATGCAAACTTCATTAGAGACTGTTTACAAGAATCATATTGACAAACTGTTGCTACTCTAGCAGAGAAGAAGCTCTGAGAAATGTTTACTTTAACTTGGAATCTACTTCCTGATAAGGTGTTTGCTGGAATGTTGATGTGGGATTGATATCCTGAAGACAAGATGGATACATGTATGCACATGGATACAATTATTGAAATATTTTTGTTTTTGGTTCTAAAAATTATGATGAGTTGCAAAATGTCATCCAATTAATTGACAGATCTGCTTCTGGGTTTACATGTAAACTATTTGTGATACTAAAGAGAACTGGTAGAAAACTTGCAGTCAGGTGGATTGAGCCAGAGAAAGTCAGTCAGAAATTGAGTTTTGTGCTGCTGCCAAAAATATTTGTAACCAGTCTCCCGAGAAAAGTTCCCAACCTATGATGTACAGAATAGCAATGCCAGTGTGTCCCGTGCAAGGTCCAGAAAGTATGACTTGCTCGAGCTGCATGTAAGTATCCTATTAGAAGTTTGGTGTAAAACTTGTAGTATTAATGAGAATTCAAAATTATTATTGATTGAGCCTGACTTGGTAATATTTGAATGGAGAGTTACTGAAGTGAATAAGAGATTTAAAAAGTATTTTAACTTTATTCAGAAATTTTTATATGAAATAAACATTGAAGTGTATTACAACTGTAAATTTCTTTCAGTTAGTGACTTGTATGCTCCACTTACAGTTCCATACGACAATTTAATATAGAGTTATGACAGAAAGTGTTCGTGCCCCTGTGCCCGAATAGTTTTTTCATCATAACTTTAAAGGTATCATGATTAGGCTAATAGACGTATGTATATTATAAATATTATGCTGACATTTATGTAAATTAAACAACAAATAAACTGTTTATAAACAAATAACCAACAATAGGAGGAGCAGAAAGTGTTTATACATTTCAGAACGTGTGAAAAAACTGATATTCCCGTAAAAATTTTGTTTAGTTTGGTGAATAAACTACATTATACCATTCCAGAACTAGACACTAGGTTCATAATTATTGAAATTTAGCCAACAAAAAATTTACTGATCTGCTTGGCAATGATCATGGCAAACAGGATACAAGTGTCCAGTGATTTAAAAAACTGAATTATTGTAAAATACAAGTCTCGTGTGTCTCTTTCCGGTATTGCTACACAACTTAATGTGCCAAAATCTACTGTTCAAAGCATAATTGCCAAGTTTAAGCTTACAGGATCAACTGCTAACCTCCCTTGTTCCAAATGCTCCACCAAAATTCCAGAGAGAACCAGGAGGAAGGTTCTCAGAGAAGTTAGTAGGAACCCTCGTTTAACACGTAATAACATACAGAAACTGGTAAGGGAAACTGGGGTTGAAGTAAGCACCTCTACAGTTACAAACATGTTACGCTCTTCTGGGTTCAAAGCATGCCGTCTTCACAGATCTCCATATTTAAAGCCTGTTCATTTAGAAGCACGACTGAGGTATGCAAGAAAGCATGTAGATATACCCTTTACCTATTGGAAGAGTATTCTTTGGTCAGACGAGACTAAAATTGAGCTTTTCGGCCACAATGATGTTTGCAATATTTTCCGTTAGAAGGGGGAATGAAATCTTCCAAAGAACACCGTCCCTACAGTTAAACACGGAGGTGGCTTGATCATGCTATGGGATTTCTGCAGCTCTTCTGATGTAGGCAGCCTTCACCGCATCAACAGAATCATGAAAAAAGAAGGATATGTTGATATATTAGGCACTTGTATCAAGAATGATGCTCGGAACTTGCAGCTTGGGCATCATTGGATCTTCCAGCATGACAATGACCCTAAGCACACATCAAAATATGTACAATACTGGTTGCAGAGGAACCATATAAGCATTCTGGAGTGGCCATCTCAGTCACCCGATCTCAACCCAATTGAAAATGTTTGGCATGAGTTGAAGACCAGGGTTCATCATCATCATCTGAAAAACTTGCAAGATTTGGAGGCCTTCTGTACAGAAGAATGGAAGAAAATACCAGTTGAGTACTGTCAAACAATCATGGAGGGCTATGAGGAGAGATTGCACCAAGCAATTCACATGAAAGGCTACACAACTGACCATTAAAGTATATGCATGAACACTTTCTGCCCCTCTTATGTTTGGTTATTTGTTTATATATAATTTGTCGTTCAATATGCATACAACTTTATGTAGATGTGTGTTAGTATAATATTTATAATATAATACACTTTCATTATCCTAATTGTGACACTTTTTAAGTTATGAGGAAAAACCTACTCACAACGCAGGGGTTCGAACACTTTCTGTCGTAACTGTAAATATGATAATTCATGGTAAAGTCAAAACCCCAGTGCATATCCTACATAGCTTGCCTGTTACATATTGCAATCGTTCATCTTTTCAAAGTCATTCAAGACCTTTACACAAAAACTATTGAGGAACTGTTGCTCTCTCAGCTGGAGTTTTATTCACATCTCTTTGATGATCTTCAGGAACATGGGCAATTGGAGATCAATGATAGACACATCCTAATTGAATTCCTTTCTAAACCCCCTTTCATTTCACTATGGATTCCTACCTTTCACTTCAATGGCTTTTTTCCCCAGGGGTCTGGATAACTAAATTTGGCATGACAGATGTTTATCTTCATATTCTGATTGCTCCAGGCTCATGTCATTCTGATTAGATTATCCATGAGCATCAGATGTTCCAGCTCAGGGCACTGATGTATTTCTGGTGCTATGAATCTGGTTGCCAGTTGTTTTCTTGTCCCAACCAGGATCTTTTTTATGGAGTGGTCCCTTCATCCACAGGTCTTTCAGGAGTTATGTTCTCAAGTAGGAACACCTTATATTGATGTCTTTGCTACTCACTAAAACAACAAACTTCCTTTCTTTTGCTCTTCCATTTCACACCTATCAGCTCTGAAGGTAGATGCAGTCAATTAGGATTGGACAGGACTTTAAATCAATGCTTACCCTCCAATTAAACTTCTATCCAAAGTTCTATCCCTCATCTAGACCATTCCTTCTATAGACTTGCTTGTTGCTTCATATCGTTCAGCCATGGTTCTCTCTGATTGGTGTTTTACTTGTGCAACATCCCCTGCCCTTACCTCTGTTTCAGTTGTTCCTCCATCTCCCTCAGTCAAGTGTGGTTATTCCCAGCATCACCAAACTCTATCTTCACGCATTTTTGTTTTTTCAGTCTGTTAAATCATCCAAGAATCTGACTCCTTAAGTCGTCTTTTTTTCCCCCAAACCACAAGACCTTCATCCTTAATCATTTACCAAAAGTGTTGATCTACCTTTTGAATTTGATCTGTTTGACATGGCTTCCATTCCTCACGTCCTTCAAACCCAAAGCTTTCACAATTCTTCGCCTGGTTGTTTGACCTGGGTTTGTTTGTTTCATCAGTATCAAGTTGTTGGGATACTCTGTCAAAAACCATCCATTTCTTTTGTAAGGTTTTTCTCTTTCCCTGTTATATTCATCTTTTTCGATTCCTTTCATGTTGCCCTTCCTCCATATTCCTTTGATTTACTGGATTAGGATCTTGATGTGGCCCTGTATGCCATTTCTCATACTCCATTTGAATTTCTTATATGTTCCTTCTACCTTCTTTCACTTAAGAAGCATTTCCTCCTCCTCCCTAGTTGTAGTCATTGTTGTTCTGATACTTGTCTTTAATGTTTCGTGTGCACTTTACCATTTCTCTTATGTTATCATCCACTCTGATTGGTCCTTTCTCCTTAAGACCTATGCTACCTGGGAAGGTGATTTGACTTTCTTACCCATTTTCTTGCATTCAGTTTCCCAACTGTACTACTTCTCTGATCCAGATAGACTTCTTTGTTTGAATCACTTCTTGAGGTATTATGTGGCTCATACTGACTTCTTTTGGAGAGTGCACTCCAATCTTTTTGTTCCCTGGAACCCCTCTGTTTCCTGTGATCTGTTACATGTTTCTCTCACTGGTTTGGTTCATCAGCTCATAAGGCTGGCATATTTGGACTTGTCCACGGAATGTTGCTACCTCCACAACATATCTTCTCATCATATTACTATTTCTTTGTCTGCTCACCTTCACCATCCTTTGAAAAAGATCATTTAGGATGGGATATGGATTACTTCCAGTATTTTCATTGGACATTATCTGCACAACCTAGATGTTTCTTCCTTTGCTGGATATTTTCTTCTTTTCATGGTGATTCTACACACATCAGTTCACCTTTTACTTGGACAAGTCTGATCACTTCTTGCCTTTTATATTTTCTTTTTTAGCTCCCTAGTTATAAGATCTTTATGAATCCCACCTTGAAGTAAGTGTTGCCAGGTCAGGTATGTCTTACCTCAAACCTACACTAGCATAGAGTAACTATGTAATACTCACTGCTGAAATAGGATGTTTTCTCTCACACGGCTTACTGCTTATGCAGTGGTGTGTGTGTGTATTATTATATATGTTTCTATATATGTACTAGATATCAATCAAATTCAGTTTATGATGGACCATCACTGATGACCTTCATGAGTAAAGCAAAAAAAATATTTTTTCCCATTCCTGCTCACCCTTTTATTGTATATATTGGGGGTCAATCTACTTTTCAAAATAGGGAATCATAGGTTCCCGTTGCACGGTGTGAAGTGTAACATTCCTCCAGACTCTCCACCATATTTTTCCATTTGCTTTTTCTTCTGTTGGAGCACAGAAATCCATACCACTCCCAGTTCCAAATTACTGGGGTAGTGGACCAAGGATGATTCTTAAGTGTGTTTTGATATTTACCTTACAATACTTAGATTTATCCACTCGGTGAGAATTGGGCTAAGCTAGTTAAACTACTTCTAGACAAAGTACCTGGCCCCAGCATGGCCAGATAGTTAAGGCACTCAACTCATAATCTGAGGGTCATGGGTACAAATCCCCATCACACCAAACATGCTTGCCCTTTCAGCTATGGGGGTGTTATAATGTGGTGGTCAGTCCCACTATTTGTTGGTAAAAAAGTAGCCCAACAGTTGGTAGTGGGTGGTGATGACTAGCTGCCTTCCCTCTAGTCTTACATTGCTAAATTGGGGATGGCTAGTGCAGATAGCTCTTTTGTAGCTTTGCACAAATTCTAAAGCAAACAAAGTAGTTTATTCACTTAATCTTGTGTTTCCCCTGAATGTTTTTTGCCTGGGTGGACCACAGTTGACAAGATCACTTGATTATACAAAGCTCTTTTCCTAGATATTTTTGCCCAGGTATATACCACACCTGACAAAATAATTTATGATGCATTTCCCATACATGATTTTATCCAGGTGGTCATCCCTAAACAAAATACCATAATAAATTTTGCAGTAATTTCCGTGAATGTTTTTGCCCAGGTGGACTGCATTAGATAATAAAACTGCATCAATGGGTTACATTGTTAAAACCCAGTTTCTGTTCCCTTGGATGTTTTTGCCCAGATGAACCTCAGTAGTCCAACTACTTTATTTAGTTGATATCATCGAAAAACCTACTTACATTTGCCCTGGATATTTTTGCCCAAGTGTACCACTCTAGACAATTGCCCTAATCAATTCATGCCTTCATCACACATTCATTCCTCATGCTCAGTCATATTTTATCATTATGTTTTCACACTAGTACATTATCAGGTAAAATCCTGTGAAAAAATGGTAAATATGTTCTTCAGTACATCCAGTAACACCATCATTTGTCCAGTGTTGTATGTATTATTACTGTATTCAGTTGTGCTTTTTTTTTTTCCATTCCACCCATTTTGTGTTACTTTCCTGTTTCCTGGACAAAGAGCTTTATCTGTTCCACAAATAATGTGGTGTGCTTCATTTTCATCTCGTAGCACACTTATCCACTCTCAGAGGTTACTTTCCACTTGGTATATATGTATGCTTAAACTGACCCCTCCACCTTTGCAGTGTGGGATTCTAGCTTTGGGCAAGCAGAAGTAAAACCTTTTTTCCAATAGATATTTACCACTCCTCACACACTTTGAACCCTTCCTTCCCACTGCCAGTTCTCGAAAGTGAGGATTGAGCAGGAACAGCCAATATATATGATGCAATGCTATTAGTGGAGAGTAATCACGTGTTTAGAAATGATGCAAAAGTATGAAGACTGGTGTGTTGGTGATAAAAACTATTTTAGGAACACTTAGAGGAAGTTTTATATGTTCAGAAATAACTGTCTATCATAAAGATTTTAGACGTATGCATCACATGTGCTGTAGCAAATTATATTATTTTTATTTTTGTAATACTGTAGAAGAAATTGGTGTAATGAATATAAATATGTATATATGTATATTTGCAATGTGTAATTAAAGTTGCTATAAACAGTGGCTTAATAGAAATTCAGTTTGAGCTATTGCCTTTCTCATGCCTGAGCTAATGCATGAAAGAAAGAGATATTTGCCCCTTCAATTTTACTTGTGCTCGTAGTAGATATTCTAAATCTATTTTCTTTGTAAAATATAAAAATACCATGCTGTGTTATATATTAAACGTTCAGTGTAAATATGCAGATTTAATGAAATATGCTATATTTTATAGTGATCAAAATAAATAAAACACCTATAACCTGAGCACTTTCAATAGATGGACCTTTCTTCTTCAGAGGCAAGCTGGGAATCTTGAAACTACATGTTTTTGTAACATCATGACCATATTTTATATTTTCATACAATGGGATAGTAAAGTATATTCCATTTATATTCTAATTTAATGTACGTGTGTGTGTTTATGGATTTTTCTTATTAGTAATGAGTACTTTTTCATAGTCATAAGCAATAACTTTATACTTTGATTTCAATGGACTTAGCTCATGCTTAGAAAAATTTTTATTAGTGTCATTGAGACATTATTTGTTTTTACATGATTGTTCTGTGTTTATGAACTTTACTGCAAGTGTTCTTAAAATGATTTTGTAATATCCTTTTTTTTAACCATCTGTTTATTATTTTCAGAATGTCTGCATTAAAGCGAATATTTCACTGGGGACCACTGATTGCCCTTTTTATCATCAAGTCCATAACCTTCTCCACACTGTACATGACATCCATGTTTCTTCCACCATTAGGGAGTTTGTGGGGGTGTTTCAATCATATAGTATTTTTGAGTTTAGTAGGATGTACATTATACAATTTCTTCATGGCCATGTTTGGAGGACCAGGGTTTGTTCATTTTGGATGGAAACCTGTAAGTTTTGGTGCTATCTCAACTATGCCAATAGAAATTTAGATTTTCAGCACCTTGTTTAGCCTATTCACTGCAGATGATACATATGAGGCTTCTATGTTTTTTTCTGTTAACTACTTCCAGTATATGAACTCTTGCACTCAAAATTCCTGCATTAGGTGCTGGATCATGAATTTTTTTGGTACTGTTATCTATTAAAATTTTTATATATCTTGCCATATAGTAAGTCAGTCATTTCTGCCTTCTAAGCATCAGAAACCGCCACGATTTTAGGGATACTTGTATGATAACATCTTGTTGCCATTGGTAGCATGCAACAACAAAACTGAGGAAAATACAAATAATGTTATGCATACATTAGATAAGACTGACTCTGATGGATTTAAGCAATGAACAGAGATATTTATATGCTTTATATGTGCCAGCAACAGTGAATGGGTTAATACTTAAATAGCTGCACTTTAGTGATGTTTTTTAAATATAGAAAAATGAGAAAACTTATTGAGATGGTGCAGGAAAATTTAAAGAAAGAAAATGGAACTAACAGGAGTAATGTCATTGTGAAGATGGAGATGCTGGGGAAGAGCCAGTCACTTGCACACTTAGCATATCTTTCAAAAAGTATTAAAATAATTATTTAAATTTCAGTTCAAAACAATAATACATAGCAGCTGCTTTTTTTCTTAGTTAAAATTGCCAACTAAATGGCAGTTCAAGAATACAGAAAATATCCCAGAATGCACCTCACAACATCTATAATTGTGTAATCTATCTCCCTCAGAATGGGACTTAACTGCTTTTGAAAATGTTTAATGTCTTTCTTTTCAGCCACTGTCATCTCTCCTTAATATTCAATATAATGTAAAATGGCTTATAAATTATGTTGTTTCAGATGAACTTTGTCTCAAAATCTAAAATCTTTATGGATAAATATATAGAGAAATTCATTTGCTTGCTTAAATGTTAAAGTTTATGATTTCTTTATTACTAAATTTTGAAATATTAAATGAGTAGTAATGTCTTCAAAGCACTTAGTTAAGGCAAATATAATAATTGAAAATAAGTAAATGATTTTTCATAGGAGTAGATGATGTGTAAATGATTACTATGATATATGTGTAGTATGCCATAGCTGAAATTTTTCAGCATTACTTTCTTTTAGCATCTGGATAATGGTTATAATTTTTTCAAGGCTAAGGAAGAAAATTTAAAATTCTTGCAATATTGTACCTTTTGTGAAGGCTACAAAGCTCCCCGAGCACACCATTGCCGGAAGTGCAAAAGGTAAATGTGACACATTTGTTTTATTTGGATATTGTTTGTGAGATTCTGTTTATGTGAAATGAAAGTAATTTCCTTGAAATGAAACATTTACATGTATTTAACATTTTTCTCTGTTTGTTATCCTGTTGAAAGTATTAAAAACTATGAGATACCTTAATAGCTAAAATAATACTTGCTTAAAATATGCATGCAAAAAACAATACATTGATTGTGCACTTGCTTTTATAGGTTCACACACACACACACACACACACACACACACACACACACACACAAGGAATATGAAACGTATTTAAGAAGTCTGTGCAGTTGTACAAATAATGGTAGATTTGTACCTGTAGGAACAGAATTAGTGTTATACATATGATGATAACTGGTTGTTGAAATTAATATTGAAAATGAGAAATATTTTTACCTTATTTTACTTATACCACTATTTTATCGTGTCATTCATATAAAATTACCTTTGTACACAAAAAAAATCTTTACTAAATGTAAGCTCTAGAAGAATTGCATTTTAAAACTATGGTTTTAAAGTATAAAGTAAAGTATTACAGGTTCAATTAATTTGTTTTTATTGCTGCCATGTAGTGAAACATTGAACTGTCTCACCAGAAAGATCTAATATAACCAATTTTACCAAAATGCATGCAACAGTACCCCAAGTATAATTAATTTAGTACTATTACTGTCACATAAATTAAAACTGTATACTGACAGGATCCAAAGATAAGAAAACTATGTAAACAAATCTCATATTTACCTTGAATGGTTCCACCAGTCCAATCATTAGTGAACTTTCAAATTAGGAAGTAAATGTTTTATGTATTTTCCAGAAGCTTTATTCTTCTATAACATTTGAATATTTGATATTATTCACAGAAAAAAAATGAAAGAAAATCATTTTCAAGGGCATTTTTCTCAAGATATTTTTTTAAAGTCATACATGATGTTTTCAGTTAAAATATGCAGATTCAAGAAGAAATTTTGGTAGGAGGTAAGAGTATGTTTGGTAGTCTCCAAATCCCAGGCCAGTTTTCTTCAATGACATGCCTATTATTCATGTGCTTGAGTACTTGAATATCTGTGACCTTGTTCTGTGTCAAATTGTAATTATTCCATTCATTTATATTTTGTACTTCCACTGAGAAATTTAACTTAAAGTACAATTTTTGTGTATATTGTACATTTTTAATAATTTTTGTGATATACACATTGAAGATATATATATTTACAAATGTACTTTTACTAATCATTATTTTGGAGAATAGTCATGACCTTGTGCTAAGTGTCCTCAGCTAAGGATCTGAGAGTTCATGGTTTGTGCTTATCACTACAAAAATATTATATAATGACAGTTCATCACCCTTATATGACTGACAGTAAGCATGTATGTGCAATTAAATGTTATCTATCTTTGAAAATCTGATAATTTTAGAACTGTTTTAATATATTCTAAGAATTATTAATTGTTTATTATATATTATTATTGTAGCTTTTGTGTAGCTTAATTTGATGCTTAATTTGATGTTTTTTTTTAAATAGGTGCGTTATGAAGATGGATCATCACTGTCCGTGGATTAATACATGTTGTGGTTACAAGAATCATGCTCACTTCACTTTCTTTTTGTTCTGTGCAGTGTGCGGTAGTTGTCATGCAACAGTGCTACTTGTTATTGGTCTGTACCGTGCCTTTCATTTGGTATGTGTATTCTTTATACTATGCTCATTAATATTGGCTACTTGACTTTCCTCTATTCAACCATTTTAAAATTAGAGCTGATTGAATTAATGAGTTCTTCATGTATCTTTGCACAAGTATTAAAAAAAAAATCCATTACAACACTATATCAGAAGGCAAGTGATCTAAAGCATGTGGCCAGTAAATTATGTCACTAAAATGAGATGAACAATTATTTCTTCTAAACAATAAATATCAGAAATATTTTATTATTAATATCTTTGTAGTTTTTGACAAACTCTCTTTTAGACTAGGCAAATTAAAGATAGAGGATTAGTTTGCAAATCATATACTAATGATTTGTTGCAATTCATATTGAATAAAGTTATTCTAATAAAATCCATTCCCTCTTTAATTTTCATTTGTAGTAAATGTCTTAAAATGTTGTTTTTTTCAGAATGTTCACTTTTATTAATAATTTAAGATAAATTATATGCTTAACCTTTTATTACACTTCAAAGAACAAAGTTGTAACATATAACCTTTAGCAAAGTATAAGCATTGTTATAAATAATTTCCCTCACTTCTTAGTCCATTATTATGTAATTTGGATACAAATAGGAGAAATACTTTAAGCTTATACAAATGAATAAACATTTGTCAGAGGTTGATTTACATAATTACTGTTCATTCCTTTATAGAATATGGACAGAAAGGATATACTGATACTGATGTTTCACGATAAATATTAAGATTACTGATGCTCAATCACTTTTCTTAAAGAAGTGTTTTTAAAACATCTTTTTTAAACAGCTTTATTTGGAAATGTTTTTAAGTTTTTAAAATTGTATCAATATTTTTACAGTCATGGTGATACAGCTAGGTGATCCCATTCAATATATTTCCTTTAGGCTCTTATACCAACACTCACTACACTTTATAAGGTTTCATGGCAACCCCTCACCCCCATACACTCCTGTCACTAAAACTGTCATCAGCAGACAGTAATCAAACTATTCTATCTAGATATATACACTCTGGTTTTTATGATTCCTTATATCTTGAGAAATCAAGTTGAAGTAATAATCAATTTTGCAGAAAAAAAGTGTTGTAGGATATTGTCCCTTTAATGTACCTGTACCTGTTGTTAATGGCACTGGTGCCATATTCACCAGTGCTTTAACCTGCATATGTTATTCATTCAACCTGCCAGCATCACATCAGAATATTAAAAAAGAAAATTAGATCTGGTTCCATGTTTTCTCTCAATGATTATGTGCCTGTTATCAAGCTATAAATCAAAGTATGACTCATTTCTAGGAAGAATGCTACTCTGCATCATTGATCCACTAGTCTCATAAGGTGTCTAACATACAGGACAATCCTGTGAAACTGTTTATATGTGTTTGTGTACTAAAACAGCATCAAGTTTCAAGGATTACCCTGTGATTTTGGTGAGCCAAAATTATAGACAGTGGTCATTTGCTTATGTGTTTGTATATGGTTTGCTTCATGTTGATAACTATAAAATTGATTTGGAAAGTGTATCACATTCAACTAATAATATTTTGAGATGCATGTAGTTCATTCTCAGCAGGTTGCTGTTTTAGGCTGATATTAATTTTCCATAAATTCATTTACCTTCTCTCACACTAATTTTATCCTGGTGCAAAGTTCTCTTCTTTGCCTGTCTGAGCATTGCTATAAATTTTATTTCACTTGCTTCAGTCTTTATACCCCACTGTATCACTTCTAGTGATTTTAATATTGTAACTCTTTTCACCTACATCAATGCACCTTCTATATCTGAATAATATATAAGCTCCCCATTATTCTTTTTATTCACTCTATCCTGATGGAAATAATTACAGAAACAATTTCAAGTGTTTACTGCACATTTTGTGTAAGATTACTTATCTTTTTTATTCTTGTAGGGCTTGATTTTATTATTTATGTTTCTGATTTACAATTTAAAAAGTTTTTGAATATGAATACTCATGTACGTGTCACAGATATGGAATTGCCTGATGCCCCTTCCCAACCAACTTGCAAGCCTAATGATGCAGAGGACATACCGTTCTTTAAATGCAGAGAAGTAGTCTTACTTGCAGTCTGATGCTATTTCTCCTTCTGGCTCTGAAGCTGAGTTGATGGGAGATCAAGAGCAGACTAGTGGGAATTTTTACTCTTATTTTTCCAGCACCTTTTCTTTTGAACCTTGGATGAACATTCTGCCCCCTGCACCATTTTTGCAACTAGTATGCCATTTTTGTAATGTTTTGGTTATTTTTCCTGTGGCTTTTAAATCTTCACTTTCTTTATTGTGAGAAGTTACTTTATCTGATTCCCTCATCCTTCAATTTTTTGCAGATATTACCATGTATGCAACAAGATTTGCAGATTAGTTGAGAAAGAGTGCATGCCTTAACTTTCATTGCTTGAAGAACACTTTTTTTGGACTCTCAGAAGTTAGACACTCTACTTCCTATTGGAACTTTAGACAAGGCACCACTGTTCGTTTTAATCATTCTCAGTATTTCATAATTCACAACAGTTTGCATTTTTTGTCATAGTTGTAACTGTTATTTGAAGCCTATCATAGATCTACTGTTCAAATTTTGGAGGATCTTATTCGTTAAATGAATTCCACTTTGGTCAGATTAGCAGTTTCTGCTCTCTCCTTGGTATCTGGGTTGGTTTGTTTCTGGGATCTTTTCGAGAGATTTTCCTTCCTACATCAGTCCTTGGAGATATCAGAGAAGCTTCTTTTCTCAGACAGTCTAGAATAGATGTGGCTTGTCATCATTATTCACTTTCTGCACTGGCTTCTCAAACTTCCCAAAGTTCTTCTAATGATGGCTTACTGCATCTCCTGTTCGAGTTTCCAAATTTCATACTTTGGTACCATGATGTGCTGAAACACAAGGGCAATTTCAGCATTACCAGCATTGATCACAATTTTGAGATCTCATCTCTGAGGGTTCATATCTGTACAGAAGACATTCACCATGGATCAGTGGTTCATTCAAGTTCTCAGGAGCAGATGGTCATTCAGTTCATGTCTCCTTCTCTTCTGTATCTGGCTTTCCACTTCCGAAGAACCCTCTTATTACCAACCATCAAGCACAAACCAACTAGGATCTCCTGCACAAAGAGGCTTTAGAACGTGTTACCTCCTCTCTCAAGGTTTTTTATTCTTGGCAATTTGTAATGCTGATTATACTGGTCATAGACCTTTCTCATCTCTGTCACTTTCTACATCTTCCTTGGTTTACAATGGAGTAATTTCTTTCCCTTTGGTGGTTCTTTTCATCTGGAGTGTGGATGACAGAATTCATTACAGACACCTGTCTTCATATCCTATATGCTGGTTCTTCAAGGTGTTATTGTGCATGACAATCACGTTTTTCAGTTTCCTACTCTACCACTTGCTCTTGCATTTGCTTCATACATTTGTTTGGAAAATAATCAGTTTCTTCACATCATTTCCATTCCCCCAGCATTTACACTCACCATTACATGAATGAATGGCTTCTTCTCACCCTTCCTGCCATTTGGCAGAACTTCACACTCAAACTTTGTTATCAAAAGCTGTGAGAATTGTGCCTCTTATCAAAAAGGAGAAATTTGTTCCTACTTCTACACAACACCTCATCAACGTAAGGATGGTTTTCAGTTCCAGACTAAGCCAGGGTTAACCTTTTCTATGCCTTCAGATCATGGAATAGCTAGTTCTCAAAATCTGGTTATCTCCACCACCACCAGTAGATCAAAGACCATGTCATCGCATTTGTTGACTTGCATTAAAGATTTTATTGAACTGCTATTTTATAAACTTATGTCAATAAGTTTAGTATAAAGTTAAAACTTATGGTTCAAATGTTAGTATTATATGTTAGTTCATTTCTTAACTTTCAAGTAAATTTAAAAAAAACACATCTGCATATGAAATTTTGTGTATCACATGGATGTTGAATGAAGCATTGGTTCAAATTATGTTTTTATGTCCAAATACAAGGTCTATAGTTTCATCTGAATTAGGAACTCAAGTTACTAATACTGATAAGACAGAGTATTAAATAAAAAGTTCCTATCTTTTCTACATGTCGAGATATTGCTTACATTCTGAAACACACACAGTGGCCCTTCCTATCTCTTTCCATTTTTAGAAACAATGCATTATATACATGTACTTCTCTCTATGTCATGTGAATCAAATGAAAGCTCAGGCTGTCCCTCTTGTGGATTTCTCAACCATTTTGAAGTATTATGACATCAACCTGTTCTTCCAAACCACAATTTCAAGTTGGTAAGATGAGTCTTTGGTTGCTCAAAATGTTATATTTTTTTATACCCAAATACAGCTTAGTTACTTAGTTTGATATTGATTAGTGGAATTCTCTGGTATTCATGTAATAATTTATGATTTTGGTTATTTGAAATGCATATATATAACCTTTAAAACTTTTGTTTCATGTCTTCCACATGCAAGATTTGATAAATTTGGCAACATATGGCAAGCAGCAAGTGCACATTTCATAACTAGGAAAAATAATAGTTTGCTATGCTTCTTTATTTACTGTTCTATGTTTTAAAAAAATAACTTTAAGAAATTATTTAAAAAGAACAATAATGTATATACATATGTAATATATTACTGTATTTTACACTAAAAAACAGTCAAGACAGGTTATTTTGTAAAGGCCAGTTTTATATTTTTGGGCACAGTAACATGAATGTATATCTCAATGCTAGCCAGGCATGACTGGAATATCAGTATTATAACAAATAATGAATATTTAAAAATGTATAATGTTATCAGATTTAAGTTATTTAGACTAAACATTTCCATCTTTGTGTTATAATCATTTTAGAATGAATAAAGCATAATTTATATTTATTTCCCATTTTTTATGGTGGTTACAAGGTTGGTCAGATTGAAAGACATCATATAGTTAGGGTAGAGGAAATAGACAAAATATAAAGTTTTACCAAAAACAAACATTTGAGATGTATTTTAAATGATTCAGTGAGTTTTACAAATATGATTCATTCTGTTCCTGCTTTAGGGTGGTCCTTACTTGCAGGTAAAATTTGAAATAAAAAATTCTAAAGCTCTCACCTCCTAATTTTGTTACAATGTGCAAAAGAAAAGTAAACTTCAAACTTCATATCCATTACTTAGAAGTTTGAGGTTTGAAGTTTTATATTTTAGTGCCCTAGCACCATATTTAGTACTTGATACAAAACATGTTTATTTTGTAGCTATTATAAATGGTTTATGTAAAGTATATTATTTTATTGCATGTACAATAATTATGTGGTTCTGTAATTGTTTAATATTTGCTGTTAGAAAAGCATCTGATATGATCATACACAACTTGAAAGAGAAATTATTTCTGTTCTTTCTTTCGTTGTTTCGATGACACTTTATTTCTCAATAAGGGACACAACTCTTTCAGCATTGTTTTTCCCCTATTCAAGTGTTGAGCTGTCTATAATGCCTCACTGTAGTCTTCTCTGATCTTCTATGACTTTGCAGGTGTAACCACAAGGTACAATTTCAATATGATACATAAACTCTTCTCACATCTAGCTAACTTTATTGATTCAGTTCTACCCTCTTTATGCAAAATTTTTTGCTTGCCACTGGTGTTGAGGCTCCCACTTAATCTTGCATTTTTTTTATATTAAATTGTGTTGTTGTGTGAGACAGCCCTCCACCAATAAGAGTGCGGCACTGCCTCATAGCACAGTTCACTCTCTCAATGGTAACCATTCAGTCATTACTTTTCGATTTGGCACCTGTGTGTTACAACGTCTTTTCGCTCACAAGATATTTCTCAACATCAACATTTAACTGACGTAGCTATAAAATTAACTGTTGTGAAAACATTTTTTTCTTTTTGTTTTCAAACAATTCTGTCACTGATGATTTTGTAGCATTTATTTTCACAAAATATGTTGCACAGACACAATCATTTTAACTCTGTCTAGTGTTGAACATCTAGACTTTGTTCACACCAGATATATTACTACAATGGTGTTGGTTGATGAGTCTTTATAACCATTGATAGTCTTTTTATCCAGGACTTTGAATAACCAAGGTTGATGTCTTTAATACTTATCTTCACATCCCATCTCCCCAGTGTCTAGGTCTGTACATCACAGTCAAGTGTATAAGTTCTGGACTATTCCTTTTGACCTAGCATTGACCACCATTTTGTTGTTGTTTATGTAAAATTATCTTTGATTATCACATTCACTGCCTGAGGTTAAGATTCCACCATCATGTGGATGGGTGACTTCTTTTACCTCCACTTCAATGTGGCTCCTCCAACCACACTCTTCACCTTCTTCAGGTGGTGGCTTGCTTAGGTCAACTGAACAAGCTAGTGAAGTCTCATCTTAAACCTGCTAATTATGTGGTTCATTTGGATGTGCTCTTCATTTTTGTCTCATTAGGATACAGCCTTCTCTTTTGTATTTGTGGGCTGTGGAAGGTTTGGTTTTTACAGATCTATCCTATCATTCTCTTCCTGTGTGAAATGTTCTCTCTCTGTTGGATTCTTTGGCTTCCTTGGAACCCCATACAGGTCTTATGCTACATTTCTATAGTTGTTGTAATTTTTATTGTTAAAACTGTCAACAATACCTTGCAATGACCACACCAACTTTACTGTACATGATTGGTATTGGGCTAATTTTGTGCAATAATAATTTGGAAATTGCAATTGTGACACAATCAATTAAACAGTAATATTATGTTGTCGTTTTATTTATTTTTAGCTTGTACAATCTGCAAAGTTGGATTGAAAATTATTGCCCTAATATTCACACATAAAATTTTGTACCTACAATAAAGTAGATTTTACTTGCCTATTTTTGAAAAATGTTGAACTTGAAAGATGTACATACAAGTGTGAATGCTGGTAGGCTTGGAGTCGTACATAAAAAGGTTACAAAGTAGCATTTTGATTGAAAGCAATAGTTATCTTTATGAAAGTTCAAATAATCACCATATTTAAATTTTATATACCAGTTCCATTACATTGATACAAAAAATTTGAACACTGGACAAGGTGATGTTATTCTTATCAATGAAAGTGTATTTACTTTGAATAATTGGGCTTTCTTAGTGATGACATTTGCCTCTCAGTGTGGATGCCTGTCAGAAAAGGTTTTGTACTTTCAGAGTGGTGTGTGAGACACTTCAACATGCTACTTTGTCCATAAATACCTATAGGCAGCTGGTTTTGGGGTGGCTCCCCAGAGTTACTTGGCTGATGTTGTTGGACTAGAGTCAAACAAGTACCGGTATTGGGAATTCTCAGTGGAGAATTTTTTCTGATGCTTGGTGCCAGGCTGTTGCCCACCATTTATCTAAACCTGGGAAAAATCTCAAGAATCTTTCTAACTGTTGTCTAGTTGCTTTGACTAGCTGTCTTTGTAAGGTCTTAGATGGGATGGTTAATGCTCATCATGTGTGGTTCCTTGAGTCAAACAACCTTTTCTCACCCACCCAGTGTAGGTTCCATCAACAGGGCTCAAAGCTGATTCAGCTTGAAACATCTATCAGGGAAGACTTGAGGAATCAAAAGGAAATATCTTTTTGGCATGTTTTTTTGACATTGAGAAGGCTTACAACACTGTGTGGAGGTATGACATTTTGCAGGACATCAACTCCTATAGGATGCATGACCATTTATCCATTTTTATTCAGAACTTTTACTGGATAGGTGATTATGAGTTTGTATGAGTTCAACTCTTTCCCGTTCTTTTAGACAGGAACTTGGAACCTCTCAGAGCTGTTTTAAGCATAACACTTTTCAGTTTCAAGATTAATGCTATCACTACAACTTCCTTCTACTGTTGAAAATGGGCTTTGTGTCAACAATTTCCACATCACATGTTAATCATTGAATGATGGTGCATTTACTCCTGTATATCTCCCTTCCATTCTCATCTTTAATCCAGTTCAGATCCCATTTATTTACTTTGTCCAGTTAATGTGGTCAAACCTTCTAAATTTGTCTCATTGATTTAATTTAATATTATTACATCACAATACTCTCTGGTTTGTGGAATACTCTACTAGCATCACACAATAATATTTCAGTCACCAATTCATAACTTTGAACTACTCAGTGTGGGTAATTCATAAACAGTTACAAAAACAAATTTGCAATAAACTAAACTACTACTACTGAAAATAACTAAATTTAACATTTACATGATATAAACTTTCTAAATCATAACTCTTGCAACAATCTGAAACTGAAAGAATCATGTGTATCTCACAAAGGGCAAGTCCAAAACTACCTATATAAGCCCTTTTCAGGAAGTACTCAGAGAAGCCATAGAATGCAATACCCTATACCTTGAAACATAACAGGGACGTACTTATGAGAAACTACACTTCATTTATACCAGGGTACACACTTTGTCCAGAAAAAAAGGGAAAAGAATTGTTATTTCAGTTGAGTGTTATTTCATCAAAATATATGGTAGTGTGTATGAAGTTCTAGACCTCTGTTGAGGTATAAATATGTGCAGAGCATTTAGTTCAAAAGTTAAATCTGTACTGTATAATTCTGAATGTATCCAGAAGAGCTTATAATAGTGGTGAATTTTAAAGTAAAATTATCACAGATTTTACTGTAATAACAGAGCAGAGAAAAATATGTATTGTCAAACAATGTTTTGAAACAACTGAACCAGTCTGTGTGGACTTTGACAAAAATGAGAGGCAATTCTTTAAAGTTATGGATGGAACTATGATAACAAACAGTGCAACAGACATTTGTAAAATGTTTGACTTATTTTAATATATTATTTTAAAACAAATGGACTGTGTGCTGTTTGTTTATTGTTGAAGTTTATAGCCAGCTACTGAAAAGAATTTGGCCCATACATAAAAACTGACACCCTCCACAACTTCATTATTGGATGCTAGTTAGATGTGAGTGGAGGTTACATTATTACATCAGAAATTAATATTTTCCAATACTGAAAAAATATATTTTATAAATACCTCTTCTCATTCTTCCTTCCTACTTCTGGTGCATCTTACTTTCTTACATAGTGTTAAAGTGATGGTTAAACAATCAATATGGAGAGATTGAGTGCAGTAGGAGGCAGTATTATACTTCTATTGGTGAAGGGTTGTAACATGCTCATTTGCATGCTACAGTACAGCAGTATTGTGTTGAAACACAAGATTAGGTGTGAGCCTCAATAACAGTGGCAAAGGAACATTGTGCATGTAGAGGGTAGCTAGGTGTTAGAGGAGGTATCTTTCAGAAATACATTTTTATTGTTGGAAAATGTTAACTTCAATCTACCTTGATGTTATTCAGTATGAATAGAATTTGGTGTGAATTACTTGTATATGTGGGTACAAAATGAGGGTATGAGAGTATTGCAAGCTAAAACTTCTAAAATATGAACTAAATGTGCTTGTTTAACATATGTACAAAATAATTTTCATGCATATGAATTGTTACTTCTTATTAGTTAGGCCCAGCATGACCAGGTGGTTAAGGCACTCAACTTGTAATCAGAGGGTCGTGGTTTCAAATCTCCATCACGCCAAACATGCTCCCCCTTTCAGCTATGATGGTCAATTGCACTATTCATTGGTAAAAGAATAGTCCAAGAGTTGGCAGTGGGTGGTGATGACTAGCTGTCTTCCCTTTAGTCTTGTACTGCTAAAATAGGGATGGCTAGTGTAGATAGCCCTCCTGTAGCTTTGCATGAAATTCAAAACAAACCAATCTTTTTAGTTAATAGTATTTATGTATGTCATAATGTTTCCTCTTCCAAAACAAAATATAAAATACCTATAGTTAAGAATTCCTTATTGAAGCCTATTATTATATTTTTATATGAATAACTGATGTAATTTAAATTTAAAGTTGTGAACAAAAGTTTACTTTTTCTGAAGATGAATGTACATCGAGTTTGCTATTAAGGAACTTAATAAGACACTTTGTTTTTATCAATAGAGTTGGTACTTCTATTATGGGGATCGTGAGCATCTTGTATATCTGACACTGTATCCTCTGGTTTGCACAGTTTTCAGTTTGGGATTAGCAATTGGGGTTGTCATTGCTGTTGGGGGGCCTTTTGTTATTCAGGTGAGTGAGTTTTAATTATTGACATCTGTGTTTTTGTTTAACTGAAATTATTTTTTATGACCAAGAAAATACAAAGTGCACTTTATTACAACCATTCTTTAAGTGTTTGTATTTAGACTGTTAGATTTCTTTCAGTATTATAGTAACTACATAGCTGTTTTATTTTTGAAAATTAGATTTATCTCACTAATGAAAGATACCATATTTATACTTTTTATTTCACTTGCTAAAATTGTAATTGAAATATTTTAATAATGAATATCTCTCAAACTTTGTTAAGCTTAAAATATTCAATGTAGATATATACAACAGAAATGTGGCACATACTTAAACCATTCTGATCTAGAAGAAGTTACAGATTTAAAGTAAAGTTAGAATGTAAGTTTAGGTAACAACAATATATGTAAACATGCAAATGTTCTTTTTCAGATGAAAATAATCTTAAAAAATGAAACAAGTATAGAGAACTGGATTGTGACTAAAGTAAGTATTGTAGGGTTTGACAAAAAATATTTTCATGATAAGTGTTTTAATTTTAAAACTAATGATATTTTTTCATAGCTAGCTCTAGGGTCATCATAGATATTCCATGAATATGTACACTAGTTTTAAGATTGTTCATGCAACTGTAAGTGAAAGGCAGTTAATGTGACATTATCTGTGTTCCATAAAATACAAATAGCTACAAAATGTGAAAAGAATTGAAACAATTAATAAAAATATTACTGGCATACATATAAATGAAACAAATGGTGCATTTGCTACATTTTGGCCATATGGCTTTTTTTAGTCCTAAAACATTTGTTTCTCTTATCTATCACTATGGTGTCAGAGGCATTTGGATCATACTTCAAAGTTGAATTTCAATAATGTTATGCCATTAAATTAATTTTAAATTTATGTAACTCTAATAAAGAAAAAAGTTCATGTGTATAGTTCCATAAACGAATCTGTAACCAGTTTTATAATTGTAACAACAAACATAGTTTGCCTAAGTGTAAGGTTAAGCTTTTATATTCAGTCTTACTTGCAACAGGCTTGGTTAGTGTATTCTGACTTGTACTCAGTGGGTTGCAAGACATCAAATATGGTCAACCATTTGTCTGTGGAGGTATATTATAATTTCATGGTCAAACCTGTTTCTTGTTGGAAAAAAAATTACCCTAAGAGTTGATGATGGGTTATGTTAACCAGCTGCATTCCCTCTGATCCATCATTTCAAAAATTAAGACAGTTCACATTAATGAGCCCTCAAATAGATCTATATGAAAATGTTGAAGGGACTTAGCAAATGTAATGTTGTTTTACAGATTAATATTTTGCATTTTCTGTAATTCTGATGAAAAGAAAAATGTTTGCTTATTTGTATACTTACAAAATTATTTTTTGAAACTAATTATTACAAAATCATTACCCTAATTCTAATATAAAGTAACATGAATAAAATTAATGAAAATTACACTTTATGAACTATATCCACTTCACACCTGTACAGTTGTTAGGGAAGGTGCACCAGTGTGCAAAAGAAAGTTGTAGTGGTACGTGATGAACTAAGGAAAAGGCCTAGTTTATTAACTAGAGTATGTAAACTTGGGGAGACAATATGAAGTGTAGAAGGTGGTAGATCTTATATATTGTGTCATTAGGTGTAAATGTTTGTTTTGAATTTCATGCAAAGCTACTCAAGGGTTATCTGTGCCATTAGGTGTAAAAGAGAATTTGATGTCTCCATGAAGCACATTATATCTATTCACCTTAGCTAAATTCCTATTATATATTTTCATGCCATCATCTTATTTTCATTCTTTGATAGATTAGATTGTTTAGGCAAAGTTTCATCATCTTATTTTTGTGTTTAAGTTGTATTTTTTACTAGAGTTCATAGTCAATACTGTAGTGGTGCATTTGCTTGAATTTAATAAATGCTTTCAAATATACAACCATGATATTTTTTAAAAGACTTTATTCTCTTATGTACTTTTGAAAGTGAGTTTTCTATGGCAAGTTTTTTTTGTTTTTTGGAAAATCACAAATTTGCAAATATGTGACTTTTTTGATAAATATCCCTTATAATTGTGTAACAGAATAATCAGAACAAATGTGGAAGATTGTATTATTTAGCTGAATTGAAATTTTGAAAAAACTAGATTAGACATTGGAGAGATTTTTTCTTTTTTCTGATTTTACAGGCAATGTCTCGTGCCAGGCCAGAAAAGCAAAAATTTATTTATCCATATAATTTAGGATGGTGGCAAAACCTACAAGAAGTTTTTCCCTATCCAAAAGGCGATGGTTTGACTTGGCCAGTTGTTAAAGGCTGTAGTCAGTATACCTTAACTGTAAGTATGTAAGCACTTTAATTATATACTTTCCAACCCAGTGGTAAGTTTACTGTCACCTCTGATCTCGCATTAATAAAATTAATAAATGATAATACATCATATCTGAAACACAGGCACTTCAAACACTTGATACTGTAATTATCTGATGTTTCAAAATAAAAATTTAACTTCATGGTGAGTTTTTGGTTTATAGTACAATGAAGACCACCACACAACATAGCTATTTACTGCACCATTACACACAACCTGTATATCTGAAAGCCAGCTTCATATACAATACAAAACCTTGTCTCACATAAATAGTTATTATTGTTAAGTGCTGCTCCCTTAATGCAAAACATTTTTCACATGCCACAAGAATTTAACTTCTGTGTTGTACCCCACATTAAACATATTCAACTGTCCTTTGCATGTAAATCATCATGGGGCAACCCTCCACTAGTAGGAGTGCAACACACCCTTCTGGAGCATATGACTCCCTCTATTCAATTCTACCAAACTACCACCTTTCATTTGACAGTGTTATCAAGAATGTTTTTCTTGTGCTGTTTTCCTGTATGATTTTTTTTATTTTAATTTCATATGATGTGGAGATATTTTCAATTTTTTTCCTGCTTCATATTATCAGGTTTATGTATTAGCTTTATTGTTCTCAAACAAAGTTTATATTTCTACTTCAAAAATGTTATCATTTACTTCCAGCACAGTTATCCAGTTGGTGGTACTTGCCTGAGGAATTGAACTTAAATACATCAAGACATTGATTGTTATATGAGTTGACCTTTGTGAATCTTGTTTGGTGGCCCATGCATTTTGAATTTGGTTTACCAACTTTGGATAGATAAGCTGTTGTATTGATTTTTGAATATATTTTATATTAATATTAGTTGTAGTTAGTTGGTTTCAATAGCATACTTTTAATTAAGTTTGTACCTATTTCTCATATGGTTAGGGAGTTTCAAATGAAGTTTAGTAATATCCTTTGTATTACACATTAGATGAGACTTAACATGTATTTTTGTTATTTTAGACTTACCTATCGTTCATCTTATGGTAAATAAAAATTTGGTTTAAATATATTGTTTCTTCAACAAATACCATCCACTACATTTTTATTGCTAATATATACTTACTTATAATTACTTTTCATTTTCAAATCTGAGCAGATGAATGTGATACAAAAAATAATCATTCTGTTTAGTGTAGAGCAGTGGTTTCTGGTGGTTTAGATGATATATCCTCCAGTCTGATGCTCCATCTCTGTACATGTCTAATGGAGAGAATAGTTTAACTTCAGAGGAAGCCTTCAAAAATGCAGCTCACCCCTCCAATTGGGATTCCTCATCTTACCCCCCCCCTCCTCATTGAATGTTGGTTCCAAATGTTAGGTTTTAGATTAAAAGCAGGACCAATCAATGTGAAGATGTCTCTGTTCCCTCATTTATTTGGCCTCATGCTCATTGCTAACATATTGTGGGTCATAGTAGATAAACATGTGGGTTGGTATCTTTCTTCCTCTTATGCTACCCCTTGAAGATTTCCATATACCAAGAATGCTACTATATTAAGGATGGTTCATTTATGATTTCTTTTGAGTGGGATATTCTACAATATAGTTACATCTTTGTTATTCCAATCATCCATATGTTGGGTTCTTGGATCAGTCAAACATTTTATCACTTTGCTATTATGTGTCCTGTTCACAGATTTGTGGGTATGATCCTTCCAGTTTGCTAAACTTCAGGTGAAGATGGTATGGATCCTCTCTCTTATCATCATGTGGTTATTGGTTCCCATGGCTTGGTTTTGGATTGCAATTGACTTGCTGACAGAATGATCCTCATCCTATGCCCTTTATGGATGTTAGTTCCCAGAGGCTAGGTTTTGGATGCAGATGACTTACAATGTATAGTCCATTTCACCCTACCTATTCTACACCTTGAGGCACTTTTTTTTTTTAAACTCTCAATCACACTACTGTCATCTATGGGATTGAGATTCAGATACTGAGCAGCATAGGTCCAACCTTTGTTCTCAATTTTTCTGCCCGTGTGTGCATCACCTCTTTCCACACTGTGTGGAATATATCTGGTTTAAAAGTAATGCAGTCTTCCATACATGAACCTTTACTTTAAGAATCTCCCCTTCTAGGGTATTCTTTGGATACTTTCAAAATATGCTTCTTTCTTGCACATGCATTGGTCCTTCCACCTATTAAATGAGGGATTCCATCTATTTATGTAAGAAGAGATAATGTACCATTATCAAAAGTTGTAATTTTTCTTTACTAAAAATGTATTTCTGATAGGTACTTACCTCCTCTCAAACTTCCCACCTTTCCTCTATACTAAAAACTGATGCTTCCAGTTTCTGCTAAAACTTAAAGCAATAGTTTGGTAGAATTGCATAGAGAGAGTTACATGGATCAGAAGAGTGTGTCACACTCCTGATGGTAGAATGCTGCCACATGATTTACATGCAAGATGTAACTGAAATATATTGATCATATAGAAGTTTAAGAGTTGTGGCATGCAAAGTAAATGTTATATAGAGGTCAGCATAGAATGAAAATAGCTATTTATGTGAAAAGAGTTGCTATTGAAAATACATTATTATTACAGGAAAATTATAATTTGAATACATATGCTATAATAGGTTTAGTTTACCCTGGTTTTCACCACTGTATAAACTAGGACTAGACAGTGGTAATGGCCAAAATAAACCAAATAAGAGCCAGGGAAAAGTTTAGCATAAGAAATGAATATAGAAGTAATTATAAGAGTAGGCTTAATTGTTACTGTTGTAATGCTAGAAGTATAAGAAATAAAATAGATGACTTCAGAGCTCTGGTAGGAATGGAAGATTTTAATACAATGCAAATAACTTAAACATGATTAAACGTACATGGTCTTGATGACAGAAATTTCTTGGAAATTCAGAGTTATAAGCTATTTAATTAGAGATAGAGTACTAAGCAGAAGGGTAGGAGTGACCTTATGTTGAGAATATCAAAGATAACAACGAGATTGAATCCATTTAATTCCTGCTAATTTAGATTTATTATTAACTTGAAATATAGAAATAATCAAGAGGTTAGAAATTGGAGAACATATGGATGCAAGTGAACATTATTCTATTAGTTCTAATGTTTTGCTGGATATGGAGATACAAAATCATAATATTTTAATTACAAAATTCAAAAAAGTAAATTTATAAGGGATGTGACAAAAATTATCAGTTGTGAATTGGACAGCTGAGTTATTTGTAGACTCTGATCAGATGTGGAGGTAAAAGTTTAAAGATAGATTTTTAAATGTTTAAGGTAAACATATTCCTTATTGAAAGAAGAGGTTAGCTGAAATAAAAAAGATTATCTCATAGAGCATACAAGATAAATTTAAAGAAAAGCATCAAGAAATTTAAACTGATTGGTATGAGAAGAGACACAGAAGATGAAAAAGGTTGGTGAAACAGGAAATTAGGACATTAAAAAGGATGTATAAGAAAAGTGTAGCTGAACATGTAAAAATTAACTGTAAGGATTTCTTTATAAATATATTAAGAGTGAACAAAATGTTAGAATGAGGGTAGGACTCTTGAAGGATAATAAAGGAATTCTCATATATAATGATTATGAGATGGCTTAGTTATTAAATTTTCCTTTTTCTTCAGTTTTTAGTAACAAAGATTTGAGTAGTATTCCACATCTTAAACAGTTGACAGATAGAAACAAAATTGTACATTAATTCTGAGCTCACAAAGAAAAATTTGGAAATTTAGAGGGCAAAAGGCTCCTGGACCAGATAATACTTCCCCAATTGTATTGAAGGATATTAAGGGATCTTGGTTTAATAGTTGATCAGTCTCTAAAGCCATCCAAGCAGTGTGCTGTTGCTAGTGGTAGAACAAGTAGAATTGTATGCTGTATGAACAGAAATATTAAATACAAGATTAAAGAGGTTATAATTTCATTGTATAGGTCACGGGATTGGCTATGTTTCAAGTATTATGTTCATTTTTGGGCTTCTTACCTTAAGAAGGGCATTGAATTGTTGGAAAGCATTCAGAAAAAGGTCAGAAGAGTTGAAATCTCTCATACTGTTTTCTCTTTAAAAAAAAAAAAGTTGAGCAGATATGATGGAGGTGTTTAAAACTGTTATATTTTTGATGCATCATCTTTTTTCCCATCTTTCATGATGAAAATGGTAAGAGGCCCAGCATGGCCAGTGTGTAAAGTGTTTGACTCATAATCCGAGGGCTGAGGATTCGAATGCTGGTGGCACCAAACATGCTCACCCTCCCAGCCATGGGGCGTTATAATGTGACAGTCAATCCCACTATTTGTTGGTAACAGAGTAGCCTAAGAGTTGGCAGTGGGTGGTGATGACTAGCTGCCTTCCCTCTAGTCTTACACTGCTAAATTAGGGATGGCTAGCGCAGATAGCCCTTGAGTAGCTTTGCGTGAAATTAAAAAAAAAAAAGTGGTAAGAGTAGGGGTTGCAAATATAAATTTTGTGACAATAAGAATTGTCTTCAGTTAAAACTGTTTTATTTTTTCAAACAGGTTGGTTGGACTTTGGAACAGGTTACCTTCAGTTGTTGTAGAGGAAAGTTCAAAAGAAAGATTTTCATATATGAATGGTATAAATTCGCTTTAAGATTTTTTAAAGTTCATTTATTAATGGTTTAGAGGATATGATGGCTGAAATGAACCAAAACATTATTTATTGTGTGTTAAGCTACTTTGTTGAAAGAAATAGTGCAATGAAATATTGTCTGATGTCTTGAAACTAATATAAAGCATTAATAATTAACTTGATCTTGTACATACAACTTATCTATGCCCTCTTATTAGTAGCTCATGTACGTGTATTGAAAAATGAAATTACGACCATTCCTTTCCTTAACATTGACATAAAAGGTTATCATTTGTGATGGTCTCATACCCCAAAATGTCTGGATTCTTAAGCAGAAATTAACTGCACAGGGAACTACTTCTGTAAAATAAATTAATATGAAAGAAAATTAGTTGAGTTCACTGAATATTTTTTCATGGCATACAAATAATAATACAAAAATCATTAATAATTTACAAGATAAAAAGCCTCACATGGTCTCACAACCATGCAGTAAGAAATCTTACAACTTTACAGTCTAGTGTAACTACACAAGGAAGAAATGGAGCTATGAAATAAACAGATCTCAAGAAAAAAAATAATCCCAAGTTTCAGATAATGTAAGAATTTTCATAGCTTCTTCATGAACTTGAAGATTTTAAAACAAAACAAGGAGATGGATCAATTTTATAGTTCTTAAATTGCTAACTTCAAAGTTTACTATCTTCAAAATGTTTGTTAGAAATAAGCCTCACGTGAGTTCAGTTTACAGATCTGTGGAATTATTTTTTTTTTATAACAAGTTGTAGCTGCACAAGAAATTTCATGATTTTCATCAGCTCAAAAAAAATTACAACAGAGGTTAAAAATTAGGACCAGCAGTTCAGATATTTTTTTCATTACTTTATTCAAAACAAATGTTAATAAATTTGCATCAAAAGAAAATTTAAAATCTCAGCATTTTATTTATAATCTTATTTTGAAGTTTATTTGAAAATGTTGATCACACACAGTTTGTCCCCTGTAAAAACCCAAAATACCAGACTGGAATGAATTGATCTAGAAGGTCTTTCAACACTGTTACAATTTTCTTTCACATATGGTTTTAGAAAAATTTTATTTACTAATAAAAAATAGTTTTCTTTATATTACAGATGGAACAGCTATTCCAAAAACAGGAAAAAAAAGCTCATGCCCGGCAGTATGCTGTAATAGAACAATATAGTGGATCATGGTTTCCTGTAACTAAAGGACTTCGAGTGTGTTTTAATATACCTTGTAGTGATGAACCTCGAATTCCACTGCATATAGGAGAAAAAGTGGCTGTAACTCGTTGGAAAAGGTGCAGAAAATATTAATATAAATGTACATATCTGTGTGGAATTAATTCTAACAAGATAAATCAATCATTATCATTTGAATTTATTTTCCAATAACTTATTTTCTCAAAAGTAAAATCCAGTTACAAAACAAGTTCATAACTAACAACCAACCAAGGGTTTAACAAAAGTTACAAGTCTAAATTGTTGTATGGTATTGCATCATAGCAGTTGTATCTTTTCTTACAGTTAATTGCAACTTCGTTCACTTTTCATATTCTGTGTAAATACAGAACTAATTTGTAGCCCTTCAAAATTAGTCTTGATATTTACGTAAATATTTACAAAAGGAAAACAATTAAAAAGAAAGAAAAAGTCCATTTTTTTACACTAGGATTCTAAAATGCAAAACAGATTATAAACATATAGAAAAAGCCAATTTGTCTCTTTGTGATCCAGTCAATGAAACAAGATTTATATATTAGAACTTTAAAATATAAGATGAGAAAAGGGAAAATTTTTAAATAAGGAAAGCTTTTCTAGTAAAGTATTTGTTTTATTCCTAAGTTCATTTTAAGAATTTTCTTTATGGTTTAATCAGTGGTTCCATACTTTATCACCTCACATCAACTGTTATGCAGGTGATCAGCATTGTAAACACCAAATGTCTGACTGAACATTAGACCTATAGGACATTAATTACAAATTCAGTGCCTTTAGCTTCACAGTAAAAAAAAAAATTATGATTCCACCTAAAGTAGTTCCTTCTCATCACATTGGTTATTTCAAATAAATATCTGAATATTGATGCTTTTAATTATCTTTTCTTGAAGTTGAACGTGCTTTTATCCAGCAGACTCCACCATAAGTAAGGCTTAACATCAGGAGCTCTGTGCTCACCTAAGAACTAACAAAAGTAATAACACTTTGCACTTGCCAAGAATTTCATTATATGCATATTGATCATTCTGAAGATATATCTTGTGGTATCATTCATAGTAAGAGTATGATATTTAAGTTAAAACTTATTATCTGTACTCTTACAGACGTATAGCCTACACAACATTACAAGTTTAGTAATATTGACTTTTGTGGCTATAATAGAAGTATAGGCCTAAACTAAAATCGTAAGTTAACTTCTGTTTAAGTCTATATCTTAGGTATAAGAAATAAACAAAGGCTGTTGTTTCAAAGAATTTCAGTTCTTGAAAAGAAGTGTTTTTCAGTTACATCAACTGAATCTGATCAACAGTTAGTAGTACAGGTGTACCAGTCCACATATTTAATCAAATTAATCTTTCTGTTAAGATTAAAATGAATCCATTAAAAGATAACTGAAAGTTTAAAAACTAATAGATAGTAATAAGTAAAAATAGTCAAAGCTCAAATCTGTTGTTGACTTTCCCATGTCCATCAACATTATTAACTTGAACTTTGGGTACTCCTTCTGTGTTTCAGAACAGAACTACATAATTTCAAAATGTATTCACAAAAATGGACGTTTTCTTGATGCATGTTTTCTGTGATGAACCATTTAATGGGTACAGAGAGTAACAGATGGATGGACATTTATTACATATATAATTGTATAATTTCGCAAAACACTCAGGATTTAAGCTATCAGTAAAACGTGTTTTTTGTTAAATAAAAATTTAATGGTTTCAGGATCTTGATTGAAAGCTCTCATTTCCTTTTTTTATTATCTATAAGTGTACAAACTCTTAACTTTTGTACTCAATTTTGTTTTTAGACATTGGCTATATGGAGAGAGAATACAGAACAATTCTGAAAGAAACTCAGGTTGGTTAATGTTTTTACAATAACATTTTTAGTGTGTACTGACTAATATGTAGTTTGTGATAAATTATTAATAGGTATGTTTTTAAAACTGTTTAGATAAAGATTTGAATAACTAATAAATACATTTTAAAATATTTTAAATACTATAATTTTTTTTTACAGTTATGAACAGAGTATTTTAATGTGTTATGTTAGATGTGAACAAAGGGAGCCAGTGGTAACCTGTGATGTAAGGAGTGGTCTATACATGCACACATTTATATAGAAACACATAAATAAATTAAATTTGTTACATTTATCTATTTTAGGAAAACATCAGCAGAAGGGTTGGTTCCCAAGAAAGTGTGTTGTAGAACTTACCAGCATTCACTGTGATGTTAACAAAGTGCAGAAGAAATCTCAATGAGAATTTTGTTAGGTTTACTGAATGCTACAGGATAACCTTGAGAAGCATATCTGTTGATAAAGGGTTGTGCATTGTAATGTTTTATTGTTAATTTTTAGTTAATATCAGATTGATACGTTTTTATTCAAATAAGCATTATTGTGCTAGATGTTATTTAGATCCCATTTGGTCAATTTGGTTTTGAAATAAATGTAATTTTTTTTGTTATTGAGTTGTTGATTTTTCCAGTTCATATATATAGTTTCTAAAACTTGCATCTGGTTGCTGAAAAAAAAAAAAAAGAGTTACTTTAAATGTAATGTTTCTTAAAGCATTAAGTTCTGTCTTCAGTATACAATATTTATTTTATACAAAGACCTATCAATTTTTATCCATAATATACAATTCCTAATTATTTGTACAATAAATAGTCTTCAGTTTCCTTTATTGAATCAATTCAATAGATAAACAAAAAGCAAATTTTAATAGACAGGTGAAACAAAAGAAAAATTGTCTTTGAAAATCTGTGTAACAGTTTCATATTAATCTCTCGTTGTCTGTATCTCCAGGTAATTTCTAATTGCAGTCATTTTTCAGAAGACCATATTAAGCTTTAAAATATTTTATTTAAAAGTATTACAAACTTGTTAATTCTTAACAAAAATATCACATTTTCCCCTATTCAGTTGCTTATTATTTTAACTTTGCATTTTAAAATAGGTAATGGATGAAAAGCCAAAATTGTATGACATTATCTAACCGAATGTGCAACAGTATTATTTAAATATTCTACTACAAGAGTAGAAACTGTAGGTTATTTACGTATGCATTTAGCTTTGTAACTTACATAAAAACTTAAATATCAAAGAAGAAAAGAATTTCACAAACCTTAAAATTGTTTTGTAATTTGTTTTAATGCCCTATGTATTGATATAATTAAACTTGTGGTAATTTTTGTCTTTATATATTTAAACTATATTGTGTACTTCAGTCATTAATGTCTTATGTCAAAAAAGTAAACAGACAAAAATAGTTCTTAAACTTATAACAATGTAAAATAGATTCCTGGTAACTTGTACTAGTAATTGAAGTAGTCAGAGATAATTACTTCCAAAGCTATGACACTTTTTTGATGGAAGACTTATTTGGTTACTTGTCAATATTTAAAGTGATTAAATATATTGTTTACTTACTGTTCCATTTTTTGTGTTGAATCAAAATCAGTCATCCTATAAGCATTTCTATTACTGAAATACTTAAAAGGGAAATCAAAACTCTTAATCTTTTACATAATTGTAATTTTAAACAAACTGATGTGTAGAAAAATAGATAATTTCTAGGCTCAGTCAAATGAATTTAAAAAATTTGTTTACATGTGCACTGACGTAAGAAGAAAAAGGAATTACAAGTATATTTGGAAATGTGCACATAATTAGAACTGGGTGTTTAATATAATTGACTACCTATGAGCATGAATTAATGTTACAAAAATAATCACATAAATGGAGTTAATGTTTCCAATTTGTAATCACAACAGATATTTTGGTTTCTTATTTTCAGGTAAAATTGTTCAGCTTGATGAAATAGTATAATGACTCACAAAAATAATAATTTTCTGCTTATTACTATTTTCAGTTATACTAACTATCAAAATCTTGTGTGAATAATCAGTTAGCTAAAGGTAATGTTTAATTGATTAATACCACTAATTATCCAGATCTACACAAGATGAAAATAGTCACCCTAAACGGATCTGTACTGAGGCCACCACTTATATGTTAATGGAAACTTTCTGGAAGATATTTTTATCAAAGATAATTCTCATGAAATAATAGTTGAAGAATTCAGAGAAATTATTCTCTGTCTACAGAGATGTATATTGAAAAGAAGCAATGAACCAATATCCACATGTAATTATACATAAAGTATCACAAGGTAATTATTTCAGAATGTTATTTCATTCTTGGATAATCAATCCTCATTATATTATTTGAACTAATGATACTTCACTCTTGAAGTGGCAACAATTTTTAACTATTAAAAGTTTATATGGTTTGGTTAATGTTCTGAAACAATGTCTATCAGCTATTTTTCATTAAAACAGAAGTATAGACCATAAACTTGTAGCTAATGATCTGGTATTTAAAAATGGGTATCAACATTGTTCTCTCCATAACAGCCGTTCTGAGATACATTTTTATTTCAAGTGGGTTTCTCATCATCAAGGATCTAGTGTTCAATTCCCCATGGTGGACACAGCAGATAACCTAATGTGGCTTCACTATAAAATTTTTAAACAAACCTTGAAAATGAAATTCCATAATATCATAATGGTGCTATTCAACATAATGCATAATGTAATACAGAAGAAAAGAAACAGGAAGAAATGATGCTTTTGTTAACATTTGTAATTATAAATTCAATATAACATTACAGAAATGTGATATATTTATATGAACACATGCTCTTGCTAAAAAGTGCAATTTAAACATACATCTGTACATGTAAAAATAAAAACATGCATTTCTCTTAAAAACCTCCAAAACTTTACAACTGAGAACATAGTACCCAGATTACTTTGTATGTATTACCATAAAACATTGGAGAAAAAAATAATTACTTTACAAGTTTATATTATATATTATCATAAAATATTTGTTTACTATATTTTTTTGCAGCTCTAAGTTCTTAGATTTCATTCTTCAGAAAAAAAAGAAAACAGTGATCAATGGCATTTGTTTCATCACAGAGCAAAAAATAACTATAGCCTTCATTTTATCACATCTAGAACTATATATACTTGGCATGCAAAAGCTTTAATGAACTATTCATTACTTTCAATTTTACTGTCAACATAATTCAAGTATTCCTTTCCGATAGTTAGCATGCAGAGAGAGAGACTGTTGTCAGGCATTAAAGTCTTGGTCACAGCCCACAATAAGACAGAACTAAAATTGAAAACCAGAGCACCGTAGACACTGTACATAATCCTGTAATAGGTAGGAGCCTCTGCCAAGTGTTTACGACTGTATAAGTAGAAACCTGATCCCAGGTGAGAGTTGAAGATTAGGCTGTTTAATATAGCTGGATTGTGCTTGGAAGATAACCTTTCATTGGAAAAAAATAACAAACTATTTTTCACTTTGACTGAAATATAAAAAAATGCCCTACTCCTCTCTTTATTTGTATTTTTTGTTAATATAAGTTGAATGTTTAAACTTTTTAAAAAATCAACCAAAATACAAAACATCAGAGGTAAAACTAGAACATATCTGATTCATTGTACCTTTCAAGTGGTAATATAGAATTAGCTTTTTCTTTGATTATTAAATTAGTAACTTGCATACACTTTATAGAAACTGCAAATTATTTAATCAGTCACTGCAAGCCACAAGCATACATTACCCATGCTTCAGTTCTATGTGAAAGTGCTCCAAATCCCCAGTTGGTGTCTTAAAAATCAGCATAGAAAACCATTCAATATTATATTTAAAACACTGAAAATTTTCTTGCCTATGGGCCTGAGCCATGAATCTTTTAAATATTTAGCAGTGTCTCTGAATTTAATAACGTATAACCAATTTAGCATGGAAAAACTTTCATAAGTTTATAAGTAGACTGTCAGTAAAAATACTGTATTTTTATTTCATATTTTTAACATGTACACCATAATTAAATATACAACTTTTTTAGGTAACTTGCATTTAGGAGTCAAATAATTTTCACACTATAGTGTAGATATAAATATTGATCTGTATACTAAGAGAAAACTGCTTAAACTGTTTCCCTGGAAAATGAGCAATTTACCAAACATAATGTAAGTGAAATATTGTGTGTACATACAGCTACACATTTCCTGTACCAGTTATTTAAAATTATAAGCACTTCTACATTTTTTTCATAATCTTCTGCACAGTTCTAACCAGTTTGCATGTTTCATTTCTTTAATCTATACCACAGATTTCATACTAATTTTTAAAAAGCAGAAAAGTCTGTATTTACTATATAAATATGTAGTTTTAATCTTTCACTTAAAAATATATTTATAAAATTAAAAGCAATTTGTTTAATATTAGGTTGTCCAAAAATAAATGTCATTCTTGAACTGCAAAGTTTAGAAAAGTATAAACCAGTGTTGTTAAATATCTTTTCATCAAAGTAAGTACCATTTGCTTCAACACACTTTCACCAATGTGTAACAATGCTGTTTATGCCCCTGTTGTAAAAATAAGTGTTTCTATGGTCAATGAACTCCCTGAAAGCTTCTTCTGCAGCTGCCTGGTTTTGAAAGTGTTTGTTGTTCAAAACGTTGTCAAAGTACTTGAAAAACATGCATATCTGCAGGGAAAAGGTCTGAGGAATAAGGTAGATGAGGCAAAAACCTCAATTCCCAATGTTATATTTTTGGAATATTATCCTTGACAGGTTTCATAATGCCAATTTTTTCTTTATCTTCAGTCAGCTCAAGTACAGCACACTTTTTATTCTTTCCAACTGCACTCGGGTGGTTGGCAATACTTGATTTGCTTGTGTCTAGCTTTTCTGCAAGCTTATGTACTGTTGTACGAGGGTTTGTCTCAACTGCTTCCCTTAATATGTTATCATATAAGCATGGCTTCCCTCCACAACCTTCGTGGTCTTCAAGACTTTCATCTCTGTGTTGAAACCTTTGGAACCAATGCTGAACAGTACATTCAGTAACAGATCCATGGCCGAATGCCTGGTTGATGTTCCGTGTAGTTTTGGTAGCTTTTTGTCCAAGTTTGAAGTCATAGAGAAAAATCAAATGAAAGTTCTTGTCCATCCTGCCTTGAAGATTGCAAAACTTACTCTCAGTAGAGTTGAAACAACAGACAATTAAGGCAACTCGTAAGCAACAAACATTGGATTAAACCAACCAACAATAAGTAACTCAGAATTCATCCTCTAAATGTCATCATGAAAACTCTGACATTTATTTCTGGACAACTTAATATCATTCCTCAGCTTGTGAATATGAAAGCTCTCTTATTCACAGTTTGATATGAAGTATAAGTTTACCCTGTCACTGGTAGCCATCTAAACTTCTCCCTTTCTAAACAACTTATTACTACTGAAACTTAACCCCAGAAATTACAAAATCACAACTATAATAATTAGTTTTTTTTTGTATGCTTTTTTGTTTGTTGGTTTTGTAGTTAAGCACAAAGTTGAACAGTGGGCTATCTGTGCTCTACCCACCATGAGTATCAAAACCCAGTTTCCAGCATGTGTGTTTGCAAACATACTGCTGTGCTACTGGAGGGCATTTTCCAAGTAAAGTGAAACTTTAGTAATTCTCAATATTAAAATCTTTCTTTCCAACTAATGTCTTAAATTTATCAATTTCTCTACTTCTATCACTTCAATAAGTGCTTGCATATGCTTTATGATTAAAGGACTTTTTTAAAGCATGCTGAGTTTGTACAATAGATTTCATTTGAAAGGTTTGGTCTATGCTACAGCTGGTAGCAAGTCATTATGTAACTTAACCACTGTATTATGAAAATGAAACTACCTCAACTGGAATCTTTAGTTTCGTTTTCCCAATCTTAAACATGTGTCCTCTTATCCTACCATATACACAAGATTATCAGTGTTATTCATACAGTAAATAACTAAAAAGGCCTAGAGGACACAAGTTTATGATATGAGAAATAAAAGCTGAGCCCAATAAAGACGGTTTTATTTTTATGGAATGAGTTGCCATCAGAAGTATAATGGAGGCCAGCATTCAAACATAATTTATTTTTCTCAAAGGTCAATGTGCAAGGTCAGCTTTGAAGAACCAAATGGATCCTTGTCATCCATACGCTATATTACATTGAAGAGTGAACAAGTGACTTCCTTCATTATTCATTTGATATTTCTGTGTATATATGTTTACAACCTAAAATTATAATTGCCTTACACTATCGAAATGTACTTTCTCTAAAAAAAGGTTTAAAAATCGTAGTCAGCTATTCCCAGATCTTTTTAGTTCATATACTTCACCACTTATTAAAGTTCATAAAATTAATTCACGTTGAGGTAATACAAATATGGTTGTACATATTGATTAAAATTTAAAAATCTCCAAATGTTTTCAAAAGTAGTTAGTTACCTTTAATACACATTTAGAATAAAACGGATCGAATTATACATCTTTTTTTATTTATTTATACAATAACTTCAAAAAAGTTATGCTTGTATACTGATTTTTAAGATCGATGTTTTTTATCACAATAAGATTCACATTCGTATTTCTCAAAACCACTAAACGTTGTAAAACGTCCGATTACTGACAACGAGTGCTACACAATGTTATGAGCTTAAAAGTTAAATCTGACAGTTAAAACTGAGAGAAAAAGCTTTCTTTATTGCACCAACTCATTTTACATAATTAGACTCCATAGGATCCTGCACCAATTACTTAATTTGCAACAATTGTCAAAACAAATATGTTAATTAACTCACCATGAAGAAACCTCAGGACAAAACTTAGTAACTGAAATTAGCGAATAACTCAGAGCCCCAGCTAAAGGTACATAATATGAATATACATAATATGGAGTAAATGGTTTTGTCTCAGGTATTTTCAACCTAATCCACTCTGGCAACAAATAACGATATTTGCTACTTGCACCTGAATTTCTTACGTCACTCGTACACTTGGCAGACATTTTTAACTAGTGGAAACACTTTCGTGTGAAGGTTTTTTACAAAAATTACCGTGCACGCCTTTAAGAGAAAATTATTTTTTTACTACGTTTAATTTTTTAATATAAATTATATTTCTTCCTTCCTACTTGGAAGACTGAAATATTTTAAGAATGCTAAAACTTGTGTTTGGAAAGAAACGTTTGAGTAGATAAAAATAACCTATACGTGCATATATACACAGAGTAAGAATTACAGTCTTAATGTCATAAAGTGAAAATTTATTGACCAGTTAAATTTGTTTATAAGAATTTGATACGTGTTTATTCTATCATATATCTCAGTACAACGTTTTAGATACGTATACATATATATATACACGGGATATTGGCAATGTCTCACCCAGATATTTTTATATAGTTTACCTTTTTATTTATTTTTTATTACTTTCTTGAAAACATCTTGAAAATTGTTTGCTTCAAAACGAAAATATAATTAGGTTGGTAAATTGTAATTATGGCTTGTATTTTTCAAGATGAAAAATTAGAAATAGGTGCAAAAATTTCGGCACTTTGTTACACAAAATTGACGTCTCATTAAAAAGAAATGATTCGATTTCAATAAAACAATTGTCACAGATTTTTAGTCGAATACAAGAGATTAAGACATACCAAAAAAACAGTTTTGTCTGAACACAAAAACTACGACGACTTAATTCTTGAACAGAAAAACTTAGAGCAACTGCCCATAATTGAAATATAGTTCAAAAAATCTTCTTGAATATTTATAAAAATTAGAGAAATTTTGATGGTCGACTTCATTTGATTACTGAATTCAAATCTTGTAATTATAATTTTTCACAAAGTATGCATCTTATGCTTCATCAAAGTAATGCTAAATTTTTGCAATTAGTAAACAAGATTACTGTGTTTTATAGTGTTAGGCTAAGGTTTCTTAGTTTTTTGCTGGTTTTGTTAATTTTTTAGTGGAACATTTGTTACATCATAGCTGTACAGTATCAAATGGAGTTTGAACTCTCGTTATGACTGTGTGGGCCCGGCATAGTCAGGTGGTTAAGACACTCGACTCGTAATCCGAGGGTCGCGGATTCGAATCCCCATCACACCAAACATGCTTGCCCTTTCAGCCGTGGGTATGTTATAATGTCACGGTCAATCCCACTATTCGCTGGTAAAAGAGTAGCCCAAGAGTTGGCGGTGGGTGGTGATGACTAGCTGCCTTCCCTCTAATCTTACACTGCTAAATTAGGGACGGTTAGCGCAGATAGCCCTCGTGTAGCTTTGCGCGAAATTAAAAATAAAAGCGAATTATGGCTGTGTGTGGATTACTTGAAGAGTTCCAAATCGCGATGCATCTGCATACTGGGATGCCAGTGTATATGTCAACGATGGAAGGGTATGTTGTATAGTGCCGGAATAAATAAGGGTAGGTCGTTGAAAAAGATGTTGTATGGTGCCAGACTAAGTACCGACCCTTGCGGGATTCCTGTTGTTAAAGTAAAAGGATGTGATCATTGTGATGTAGAATTGATGATTTTGAATTTAGCAACACGGTTAGTCAATCCCATTGTGCGTTCGTAAAAGAATAGCCTAAGAGTTGGCGGTGGGATAATTAGTGCAGATAGCCCTCGTTTAACTCTTTGTGAATTTTGAAAAGAAAACAAACATCCCTTGGTAAATAAATTCGGTATGTCTAACGAAGTGATCTAAAATCTACATGTCTTTATTTCCCGGTTTTTGTTCAGAATCTCGTTGGTTTCAATGTATGAGATGATTCTGCTAGTTATGAGTTTTTCGATAATTTTCTGCAAGTGTTGAATAAGTTAATAGACCTGTAATTTCCAGGGTTATTTAGACCAATATCTTTCAAAGGGATAACTTTAAAACTAGACTAGAGTAAACGAGAGAGAATTGGATGGGTGAACCTGACATAAAATTATCTCATTATTATCTGTTAGCTGTATTTGTAGAAATGTGATCTTAAAATGTTATCGTTAAATAAGAGCTATTCCTTGACTGTCAACTGATTTAACTTTACGAACAGTTTCAAAACCAGGTAAATTAAAACTGCATTTTACATTAAGTAGAGTTTCATTGATACATATATAATACTTCTGTTTTAATTGACTTAGATAATTGAAATAATTTTAATTGTTTTCAGTGCAACCTACGTTGAATATTAATTTGTAATAAAAGAAAACTATTATTAAAATAAATACGCGTGCGAATTTCTGCGACCTCTATTAAAGTTTCCACTGGATTTGTTTTACCCAGGCATCCCATCTGTCAGGCCCGCCATGGCCAGGTGGTTAAGATGCTCGACCCGTAATTTGAAAGTCGCGGGTTTGAATCCTCATCACTCCAAATTTGTGTTTGCGTTTATTTATCATCTTATTTTTAATAAAGTATTAATCAAAACTTGCATTAATTTCTCTAAGTAGACGACATTTAATAGTTACAATATTTATATGTTGTAGATGAACGACCAGTGATTGTGTAGTAACACACCATATCTGAAATATAAGCAGAACTCTGACTTTTATGAAGAGTCCTTATAAAAATAGAGTTTACTCGTTTTTCAACGCAGATATTTTCCAAGTGCTCATCTCGAGGGCGAAAAGTTGCCCTTCTATTTAATGATGTAATAGTAGGTGAATGTTTAAGCATTCACCAGTACATACACTTTTATTTGATGTCTTAATCTACAATAAAGACGGTCTTACGGTTAATCTACATTAGCTATTCAGTTCACTTATTTCTCACACAAGTTAAAACTAGATTATTTAGTCAAACACGAATAATTTTGAAAAATTGTGCTTTATTCTACACAATAACGAGAGGATAATGTGATGCTTGTATAAAAATCACTTTACCTAAGAATATTGCACATTAACTTTTTTTCAGTAACGCATTGTTAAGAAAGTAATTAAGTTGGTTTTTATTACATCTGCCTCTGTTATTTATAATTTTATTGGGTAACATTTGCATGGTTTGCTTGTAATACTACAGAAGGTATTAAGATGTTGAAAATAGACTTCTTCAATAATAGTTAAGGTGACGGTCTCGAGGTTGCTTGCGTGTTGTCAGTCGCTCTGGATAAGTCTGATATCACCTTGAAATTATGTAATGTTGAAGTTTAAACAGTTTGATCAGTCAGCTAGTCAGATAGAAGTTATTTATAATCCACACAAGTAAATAAATACTCTGTGTTTGTCTTATTAAAATGATTGTTTATTGTGCCTTACAGTGAATACCCTCTCTCCTTGTTTATTTCTCACTAATTCAGCAAGTTCGGATAAATTGAATTACTCTGCAATAAATAAACTGTCAAAACTTCTCTTATTTAGTGGGCCTATTAAGTTAATCTAAATAAAATAACTTTCACCTGTAAATACCATACTGTCAAGAGTAAATCTCTTGAAGTTGTTTTTCAAAGGAAGTTGTATTTTAAAAAACGTGTCCCAGACTAAGAAAACACGGCATTATATACTGACTAAAAATTTCAATATTTGTAAGGTACAGGAACGTACTGTTTACAAACCTTACGATCATTCTCACGTTAAAGCTGAGGATGCTAAATCTCTGAGGTTTGTGATGCCCTTAGATGTCAGGGGCCGTAGGTGTGCTACACTGAAACGGTGGGACGTACCCCCGTCCTAGGGCACAGAGAGCATACACGTTGAGACTCAACAGATGGGTTTGCTTGGTTTGAATTTCGCGCAAAGCTACACAAGGGCTATCTGCGCTAGCCATCTTTAATTTAGCAGTGTAAGTCTAGAGGGAAGGCAGCCAGTCATCACCGCCAACTCTTAGACTACTCTTTTATCAACGAATAGTGGGATTGACAGGAACATAATAACGCCCCCACGGCTGAAAGGGTGAGCATGTCTGGTGCGACGGGGATTAGAACCCATGACCTTCAGATTACTAGTCGAACGCCTTAAAATAAATATATACTTTTAAACTATAGAATAATTTTTGATACCCATTAACCTTATTGTTAAGAACTTCTCCGTACCTTTAACGTTCACTTACCATGCATTTTCTCTATCCAGTGTCCCCCAATGGGATAGCAACAAGTTTGCGGACTTACAGTGTTAAAATCTGGAGCTCAGCTCCCTATGATAGACACGCCAAAGAGCCTATATGGTTCTAATTTAAAATAAACACTCTCCAGTATAGGTGATATAATTGCATTTATCATTCACTTTGATTGTTGAGCAATTTGAATAAAGAATGTTCTTCCGAGTGTAAACCTGGGACTTCTTTCTTTGTATCAAACTTGCTCGAAGTCACGTTTCTACTCTATATTTCTGTTTATTTTATTAATTTTTTTTGGGTGGTGGACGGTTATCCAGCAGTTTTTATTCAGAATCTAACAAAAATCAAGATGGTTTATATGAAGTTCCATGCCATGCCTTTCGGTTTTTATAACGCTTCTGCCACTTTAGAGAAGCTAATGGAGTTTATGCTTGGAACCAGGGGATCGAAGGCCAGCCAAGTTACCGGGGACAATGATATCATAGAGCTTCCTTTAATTGCATTTAATAACTTCTGCTGATTTTTCGTAAAAGAAATTTAAGTAACAAATTTATTTGTGAATCTATGAAACATCAGTAGCCATTTTAGCCCATTAACTTGTATGTATTTCTAGTGAACTCTGGGATATCCCAGCTGCTCCCTTGCTCCCCTCTCATCAGCTTTGATGAGAAGTAATTGCTACTTTACATCGGGGTATTTAAATTAATATAAACTTTGAGTGAAGTAGAGATTCTTAACGAAATTAGTGTTTTATCCTTGTTGTAAAAGCTCGTTATGAATCATCATCACTGAAGTCTAGTGAAATACTAAAGATTGTTTCTTGTTGCTTGTTATAGGAATGACATATGGTAGCGACAGTGAATCTTTTGATTACTAAACTTTGTAATATAAAGAAGATTTTCAGCAAAATCTTCTCCCTTGAGGTAAACAGGAACATCACCACTAGCTAGTTTTTTCAGATTTAAAGCATAGTCGTGAAATAACTGATTGCAGTTGCTGAGCTGAATGCCATTAGTGCACAATGGAAAATCTGTGGACTTACACTACCAGAAACCAGGTTTCTATACCCCAATGGAAAAAAACAGATAGCCCTTTGTGTAGCTTTGTGCATAACAAACAAGCCATTATATGTAATAAAAAGACTTCAGAAATCTGATTACATACAGCAAGCAGTTTTTAGTAGAAAGATCGAAAAGTAGTGTTATTGTTTTTGAATTTCGTGCAAAACTACTCAAGGGCTATCTGCGCTAGCTGTCCCTAATTTATCAGTGTAAGTAAAGGGAAAGCAGCTAGTCATTACCACCCACCATCAACTCTTGAGTTACTATTTTACTTACGAATAGTGGGATTAATCGTAACATGATAACGCCCCACGGTTGAAAGGACGAGCACGTTTGGTGTGACGGGGATTCGAATCCGCGACCCTCATATTACGAGTCGAACGCCTTAACCCACCTGGCCATGCCGGGCCATAAAAAGTAGTGAAAATTATTTGTTCTCAATGTCTGATTGTTTTACCCATTTTTTAAATACTTTTATTTTCTACTATACGATTAGATTGCAAATTAATATTGACTACTATTGTTTGTTCACAGAATATCTGATCAACGTATGACATGTTACGATAATCTGATTTACACATGACTGTATGACGCCCAGTGGCACAGCGGCATGTCTGCGTACTTACAACGTTGGAAACATGGTTTCGTTAACCCGGTGGGCAGAGCACTGTGTAGCTTTGTACTAAACTTCAAATTAATGCTAAAATGAGTTAACTAACGGAAGTAACCTGTTATTTTATAAAAAACAAATTCAAAAGATAGTTTAGCTAAACGGTAGAAAAAAGTGAAATACAAACATAATAATAAATACAAAGTATGAAAAATAATACCTCCTCACAGAGGGCGTGAAAAAGCTGTATGCTGTTATTTAACTAAGATGTTAATCATATATTGTTATATTAGAATTGTGGTTATGGGCTGCATACAGCGAATGTTGTTCAAATATATTGAGAATCTCTTTATTTCACCAAAGAAAGTCGAGTGCATCAATAACAATTTTAACGTGGAGAAAACTTGTAATGACGTGACTGTGTGAGTTCACTGCCCTGAGTCTCGACTCATGGTTCTTTAGTGTCACGGATACTGTTGGTGACAATGTTACTTTAGACTTTAGTCTCTATTGTATATTTGAGTAGTTGAAGTAAAGTGTGTAGATAGTTATGATCCAAGTGGAATATTACTGTTAAACTAACATTTATAGTTTGTGATTTCTTTAATCTTTCAATGTATATATGTGATATTATTAATATAGTTGCTTTTAACATTAAAGTTAAACTAGATATTTGTAGTTTAATACAAAATGCAGGGTTTAATTTTCTATTGTATCAGTTTTTTTTTCTTATACAAGAGACTATACTTGCAAATTAATTTCAATCAACTGAATATTTTTATTTTTGAGAAGTCAGAAAACGTTCCTGGTAACATCTATTCAAATTGACTGATTGAGTGATAAATATGCTAAAAGTAATAAATAAATGCAACATAAAATTTGCAGATCTTTAATTATAATTCTTAATTTGTATACTTCATCTTAGGAACCTAGGTTTCAAATTCTTTTGCTTAACATTTTTCGAAATGTATAAATGTTGAATTATTTCATTGAAATAATGGTGAAAATAACATAACATCTGGGTGTATATTGGTCCATCTAGGCTGCTCCATTCATTAAACTAAACTTAAAAAGCCAGTCCTTATCATTAAATGTTTATTAGACCTTCTCTTAAACTATGAAATGTGCTCCAACCCATTCCAATGATCAACAGTTGTTAGTGTTAGAAAAGTAAACTTGTAAGTATGTTTTCTTGTCCTGCTATTTTCAGCATTAAGTAAAAAAAAATATATCAGCTTTATTGCTTATTTTAAATGCTTCAATCAGATCTCTTGTATAATTTTTTCTAAGAGAAATCCATTTCAGAGAATTTAACACAACTTTATTTGACTACTTTTACATATCGGCTCTCCTTTGAACCCTTTCCAACAAGTCAGTCTCCTTCTTAAGGTAAAGGACCCAAGACTGAACAAAGTACTTCAGATGAGGCTTTGTCAATGAGGTATATAATGAAATTATAACCTCTTTAGATTTGTATCCAGTATTCCTATAAATAGTGTAAAATCATATTTGTTCTACCACTAGCAACAGTACACTGCTTGGATGACTTATGAAGACTGACAACCATTTCTCTGAGATCCTTTTTTTCATAGCAGTGTAAAGGCTATTCTCATCAAAAATTATAATTTAAATTGTAAACCACAAGCGTTATTTTCTTTTATTATAATAACTTAGAAAACAATGATTTATAAACATAATGAAATTATTTATTTTTGGACAAACATATTACATATTTTGACATTCCAATGATCTGTTGAAATATTTGACATGTTCTACAAAGAATAAATCATTTACTTATGTTTATAAATCATTGTTTGCTAACTTATGTTAGTATAATATTCTTCCTTACTTAATTTATTATAATTGAAAATAACTTAACATTTATATGTGTAATACACCAAATCTAAGTCTATGTAAACAGCAGCACTCTCCCCACAGCCTGAAACAGCAAATACAGTAATACCATCAACAAGTGTAAGCAGTGTATCTATTATTTTTTCATCTGTGTTCCAGAAGTAAATAAAAAAAACAAAACCAAAAAGTCTTGATGCTGAACCATGTTTGATTAAACTACATATACCGTGTTTCTCCGATAATAAGAGCTACCCATAAAATAAGACCTAGTGTGATTTTTGGGGATAGTTTTAATATAAGCCCTACCCTTAAAATAAGCCCTAGTTAAGACTGGCAGGAAGAGGAAAGAAATAAAAAAAATTAATTTATTAATCAGTTTAATAGTTTAATAATAGTTTATTTTAAATGGTTAGTTTAATAGTTTTACTTTGTAACTTCATTTTTTTAATATATCAAAATAAGACATCCCCCCGAAAATAAGCCCTAGTGTCATATTTTGGAGTGAAAATTAATATTAGCCCTGTCTTATTTTCGGAGAAACATGGTATATCAACCTTCTGGTTTTTGTATGCAGCACTTCTCTGATTAGTGAGGCAACTTAACCCCACATGTATATTTTTAACAAGCCTTTTATGTGACATCTTGTTAAATGATTTCTGAAAATTTTGATATACAATATTGAAACCTTTACCCTCATCTACATACTGTAAGCAGTAACCTCTTCAAAGAATGTGTTAAGATTGGTAAGGCAAAGTGTTTTCTTTAGTGAAACCATGTTGACTATCCATCAAAATTTTATAGTTTTTTAAATATATTTATTAAGCATCTTTCATCAGATATTAAAAACATTTTCTGCCACTGATATAAGACTAATAGGTCTATAGCTACCTGGAAAATTTTTATCACCTTCCTTGAAAAGAGAAGTAACATTAGCCAACTTCCAATCTCCTGGCATATCTCCACCATTTAAGTACTTACAAAAATTATGAACAAATGACTTGCATATCCAATACTTAACATCTTTAAAAACCCTTGGACGTATGCTATCTGTTCTATGAAAGTTATTTTTCACATCTTAATTTTATTTTAAGTTTTTTGAAATTAATGTGATTATCTTGTTCAATCATTTTTCCATCTAACAACTTCAGGTAAAGGAATATTGATTAAATGTTCAAAAATAAAAACTTGAAGACCCTAATCCTAATCTAACATTTTGTCTTTTTTTTTTTTTAATCAGCTTTGTACTTTTAAGATGTATCCTGTTCTCTTTGTTTAATCTCACATATCAGTTTTGTCCAGTACACTTCAAGGTCATCATTAGGCCTATTCACTATTGCCATACCTGTCTCACTTTCTTTCTACCCAATCACTAAAACAATTTTGAAAAATTTACAAAAATGGAACACCACAAAATCAGTTTTATGGAATAACTGGAATATACTCTCAATTTTTCTTATCACTAACATTTGAGTGGTTGAGCAATTTACTTTAACAGCATGTTAGCCCCCAGTAAAAGATTCTCATGACAATTTATTTTGCTCCACTACCCCTACTGGATAAAGAGTATTTGACAATTGAGATGGATGTGGTATCAAAATTACTGCACCACTAGGCTACTCCTTGCCTTGGGGATGTTACACTTTGTGAATTTTCCCTTTCTGACAGTATTCAAAATAGCGTTTAACTTTATTTCTCTGCACTAACCTCTCCACCATATTCATTGTGGAATTCTAGCTCTTTATGGGGCAGACAGATGAATATCATTTCAGTAGCTAATATTTTCCTTATCTGAAAATGTATTTGAGATAGAAACTATCCATCCTCTCTGAACCACTTCCCATATGTAATCTGTGTTGTATTTCATCAGAATGAATAAATCACTTTTAGGCACAGAAATTGCAAATTTTTATGATTTTTGTTTTGTATTCTTCAATAGAGAAATCTAAATACTACTGAAAATCTTCATGATAAAGTTTTTACTCTGATTCATGAGTATCATATTATTTTCCATAATGCCATAAACATACAGTGTAGGGATATGTAAGTAATGAAATGAAATAAATATGACTTACAAATATAATTATCTTACACTTAGGTCATTTGAAGAAGAGGACTGATTTATTTTATCCAAATGTTGGTAAACCTTATGGCTCTGTAAGATTGTTAGTTATTTAAAAGTATGAATTTATTGGGAAGAATAAGTAAACAATTCAAGTTAATTGTGCTTCCTTTAAAATAATTTATTTTTTATTTTGAAAGATTTGTAAGTTATCATGAACTTTTTTCCAATTTTAGAAAGAAATTGAAAAGTTAAGAGCAGTCATTGGTCTTTTACAAAGGTGAAGAATACTTTAATGAAGGTGATATTTCATGATTTTGAATAGACATGCTTTCCTTTATGACATCATGGTTTATAAGTGCAACAAGATCTGTATAGTGATTTTTTGTTTGAAGAGTAGAACTGTTGTGTTTTGAGAATCATCTATGTAACACTGAAAATACAAATCTTTAACAGTTGACTACTTTGAGATCAGTTTTTTTAAATGATGGCCAAGGAAGCTGGCCCAGATTGTATAAATGCTGAGATTGATCGCCTTAATCAACAGAAGATGAATGGAGATTTAAGTGACACGGGAGACGATATTAGGATTAGTTTAACTTCATTTGACAGAGATGAAGGAAAGTTTCCCTCAGAGAAATGGAAAACATTTGTTGCTTTTATCTTCATGTCCTGGAATCTAGTCTTAAATTTAACCTGCCTTTCAATTGTGCACGAAAGAATGCCAGAACGTACAAAGTTCCCTCCATTACCGGATATATTTTTTGACTTGTTTCTGCCTGCTGAATGGGCTTTGGATGTGTCCGAGGGTATCATTGTAGTAGCTGTATGGTCAACACTGTTTATAGTTTTTATACATAGAAATAGGTGAGTTGATAGTACATAAAGGGTAATTAATTCTGTTTGAGTCAGTTTTAATGAAATAAATAAAATATCCATAAGTTTAAATTCCTTATCTTCAAATAACTGTAGCTGTAAAATATGTATAAATATTTATTTAGAATTTGAAACTAACATTTTTGTATTAATATAGTGGTACTATGTACAAAAAATCAGTTTTGATCATCGTGATATGAATGAAGCAAAATATTCAAATTACTTATTTGATTTATATTATTTACTATCTGTTTTACATGTTAGAACATCCAATGTAATGAACTTTCCAAAACAACTTAGTAAAATTAGGCATTTTATGAGCTAGATTTAAGGATACCCATTAGAGAATTAGCAAAATTAATTGCAACAGTGATGGTAATTTTTTCTATACATTTTTTATGAGATGTTGAATGTTGTTAAGAACACTACAGGAAACAAAGTTATGGACACCTACAACCAACTTGGCACTTACATAGTTTCAAAAATATCTTTGTCTTTGAGGGCCACATAAAAGTTTTGTTTTTTTTTTGGGAGGGGAGGACTTTTTTACAACCTTTGTTGGGCCAAGTCTACTTTTCTTCATCTCCAGATTTGGAGCAAGCAGTTCACATATCTCTCACCTCTCATTTCTTGCAGCTTAAGATGTTCTATCCCATTGTTGATGTGAATTTTTTTTTATGCTCTCCTTCTCATGGGTTGGGCTCTTGTGCATTTCCTTTGATGAACACTCCAAGATCAGAAAAATGTCTTCTCATATCATTGGCTTGATGATCAGACAAAGACCAGAGTATGGCAGAGGTGTTGCTTACTCCATTTCATCCAGACCTATGATTGTTCACAGACTCATCTTTAGAGGACTGTGGTTTATATCTTGACTCCTGGGAGAGTTTTGATTTCTGGTTGATCAAGAAGCTTTCCATCCCTGTGACCTTTCTCAAACCTGTAGCAGTTCTTTGAGCTTTGTCCCACTTCCTTTCCTACAGGATGGTGGTGGTTATGAAACATTCTAATATTCCCATAATGGTCATTTATATTACAGAGCCAGGGGGTACCAATTTCTGATTTCTCTGCATTCAGATCCTGGATTTCCTTTCTGGGTCCACATTATGGTTTTAGCTTGCTAATTTCTTGGCTACCTGAATCTGATGGTAGATCATTTATCTTTTCCCAACAAAATTCTTCTTATGGAGTGACCCTTCAATCTTTAGGTGGATGTGTTATCAGTTAGGAACACACCTAATATGTGCCTTTTCCACTCACTGGAATATCAAACTTCCTTCCTTTTAGCCTCCCTTTCCTCACTTGCTTACTCTGGGGGTGATTACATTCTGTCAAGATTGGAGGGGTCTCCACATACATGCTTTCTCTTCCACTTGATTCCTCTACAGAATTCTATTCTTATTACAAACCATTCCATGTCATTCTACTGATGACTCCATCTTGGGTGGCACAACCATCATTCCTACTGCTCTGACCCTAAATTGTATAACTTTCCCAACCCTTACCTCTGTCTTGGTTTACATATTTTTTACCTTGGTCAGGCATTTTCTTCCAAATGTCACCATGCACTGTCCTCTTGCGTGGTTTTTGTCAGGTCCATTGTCTCAGACCAGGGTCTGACTTCACGTGTTGCATCTTTCCTTTCCTGATTTATTAGGCTTTCTTCCATGTCCATTTACTGCAGCTGATGGTATACCTTCTGCCTATGATCTCTTTGACATGGCTTCTTTCTCACTCTTCTGTTCCTCATCTTTTCCTTTTTTGCTTGTTTGGTTGTTTGACAAAGGCTTTTTCACTTTACCTGTGTCTGGCTATTGAGCTGCATATTCAAATACCTTCTATTTCTCCAGATGTTATCTGATTTTGTCTTCCCTTGTCATATCCCTCCTTTTTCTGCTTTTTTTAAGTCATGCATCCTCCATGTTTATTTGATTTAGATTTCAGCATGCTCGTCTGTGCCTCTTCCATCCTCCCTTTGAACGTTTATTTTGTGTTTCATCTACCATATCTTCCTCAAGACCTATTTCCTTCTCCTTCTTACTTGTGGACATTGTCAATCAGATATGTTACCATTAATGTTACCCATCTTCTCTACCACTCCTCTCATATCATACTTAATCCTAACTGGTCCTTCATTCTTTGGACTTATGCTGCTTGTAAAAGCTGTTTGGCTTTCACATTCATTTCTTTAATTTCCATCTCCAACTAGTATTGCCATTCTGATTCTGATTGGCTTCTTTTTCCAGTTTGTTTCTTACAGTCTTAAGTGACATACAGCTTTCTTTGGGATTTTAAGTTCTTGACTTTTATTCCCTAGAATCCTTTCATTTCCCATAATGTCTCCTGTCATGTTAACTGGTTGGGTTTAGACTTATCCATGGAATGTTGCTGTCGACACTGTTTTTTTCTTACCATTTTCATCATATCACCATATCTATATTGATTGCACTGTAGTGCTCATTGTTTTCTACTTCTTTCACTATGTGTGTGTGTGTGAGTGTCATCACAGAGCCTGTTATGCAATCAATTGGAGACAGGCTACCTCTCAAAATAGGAAATTGCAGACACCTGTTTCATCTTCTTCAGTGTGATATTCCTTCAGATCCCACCACCATGTTTATTTCTCCTTGTATTTTGTTCTTCCAGTAGATCATGAAAATTCTAACCTTTTGAGCTCATTTAGGAGGAAGCCTCCATGGTGCACCACCTCCAGTGACTGGGAACCATGGAGGCTTCTTTCTGAGGGAGTTTAGAAATTTACTATATATATTTATGATTATCCACTCAGTGAGAAGATGGCAAAGCTGGTTTCCCTCCTTCCATTTTAACTGAATGTTTTTTTCCCAGGCAGACAGTTGTCCATGGAAAAATAAAAAAATAGGTTGGGGCAGGTTTAACCTATGCAGGATCTTCCTTGTAATACTGGATTCATAATGACACTGTCCTGTTCCTGATGTATGCTGTAAAGGACCCTTTTCTTGTTAATTCCAGTTGCAGGAGGTTCTTTCCCTGCTTCTACGATTGTGGGCGTGGGACTTGATCTGTCTTCATAATTTCAAATGCAGAATGTCTCTTCCCTGCATTTATGGTTGAGTGGAAGCAATGTCATGACCCTGTAATGCAGGGTTCATCTTCTTGCTCCTATGGTTGGTTTGCAAGTTTTTTGTTTTGACTGAAAATTAACTTTGTAATTCAAGTTACTTGTTGTGTGACACTGTTTACTTACATTTAGGTTTAAGAGTGTGTATAACATGGTCTACATATCCCAGTTGCTATGTTTATTTTGCCATATATTACATTGTTACAACATATATTCCTTGATTCTCCAACTCTTAATGCCAAGGGTTAGCTATAAAACTTCATGTGTCTGATTTGAGGTTGTGAATGCACTTGGCTAATTCTACTTATATTTCACTATGGATTGTACCTCTCAGAACAAATTATACTTGTACACATAATTTTTTTAACAGCAAATAACATACCTGTGTTTATTTCAGAGCACACCCATTCATTCTGGAAGTTGCTTCTCATCTGGTTTCTGGGTTGTGTGTTTACACCAGCCTCTCCACCTTTGCATTGTGGGATTCTAGATTTGTGTAGGAGGGAGCAAGTACCTATTGAAAGTACATTTTCAGTGTTAAAAAAATGTTAACTTCTGATACAGTCTTGCATCCTTTCACACACTTCTCACTGCTGTGTTTTTCTTTTGAGCTTGCCAATTCTGAAAAGTAAAGATTGAGCAGGAACAGCAGAAAAAGCTAGCTGTGCCAATATTGGTTGTGCAATACTATTGGCAGAGAGTAGTCACATGGTATGTACACGTCCTCCAGTGGCTCAGTGGTATGTTTGCAGACTTACAATGCTAAAAACTGGGTTTCGATACAGACAGCCCATTGTGTAGCTTTGTGCTTAATTCAAAACAAGATCATGGTATGTACATGTTCAGAAATGGTACAAAATTGATGTATTGACTGGCCACTGCTCATGAACATTTTCTAGCAATGGTTAAAGGGCAGAAATGAATTAGATGGTTTGATGTAAGGATGGCAAGTACTTATTGTAAATAAATTTTCAGTGTAACAAAAATGTTAACTTTCAGGTATAGGTTATTCCTGTAGTTTTAAGTAAAAAAAACAATTTTGCTTTATTTTCCAGGTTTATCATTCTAAGAAGAGTCTTCCTTATAATGGGCTTGTTGTACTTCATGCGCAGTATAACAATGTTTGTAACCCAAGTACCAGTAGCAAGCACCACATATTATTGTTCACCAAAGGTAAAAACGTTTTTTTTTTGTTCATAAGAGAGAGAGTTGAAGATTGGTTTTGTGCTTGAAATGAACTTTCATTGTTAATTCTCCTTGGTGCTGATATTAATTCAATGTTGAAACAAGTTTGAATGTATTTAACCCATTTTTCATTTTGTAGAGATGGGTAATAGTAATGTCTAGTTATTACTGGAATTTGAAAGTTTTAAATTTATTATAATAGTATCTTAAATATTACCACATTCTGTACATTCATATGACCTAATTGTTGTCCAGAGAAATTTTCAGACTATGTTGAGCTTTCAAATCCCATAATTAAATGTCTCAAAGCCATTTATGTAGTTTTCATTAAGTATTGAAATTAATATTTCTTCTTTTCACAGTTAATTAGTGAGGGAATATTTAAAATATTTTTATTTGATCTTAGATATTGAAAAGTATTCAGAAAAATTATAATTTTCTTCTGTAAATATTGTAATTTTGTATTAAAATAATAGTGGTGCTCTAAAATTCGAGTTCTTTAACCTGTTGTAATTATACATGGATCAGGGTTTGTAAAGTGTGACCTCCAGCTGCAGCAGGGGTATGTAATTTTTTTTGTAATTTCAATTTCTGGATTCAAAGATTCAGAAATTTTCTGCCACACCAGTATGTAAATCAGTTACCTTCAAAATGTGAATTTATTACAATTAGCATACCTATAATTTTCAGAAATTTAATGATTAATATATTACATTTTGATAAAATCTGAGTATAAAGTCACTTTTAGTTAGATGATTCAAAGCTAATTTAATCATTGTCTCTGTGTGTGTGTGTGTGTGTGTGTGTAATGGTTATGCAAAAAATTAATTATCTTCATGGTTTAGCATTTATTAAGTAATTAATAAACACTTTTCTCATTTGTGGATGTTAATGCTTTAACTTTACGACCATTGATTTTTTTTGACAATATATGTCGCTTGGGAAATGACCAATCTTCAAACACTTATCTGTTTGTTAGTGTGTATTATCCAGATCTTCCATTACAAAACAAATTCTGTTTCAAGTAATTGAAGAAAATCTTATAAGGCAGTGCTAACAAGTGAATTTTTATTGCATCATTAAAAATGTCATTTTGTAACAAATGAATAGTCAGTTAAAATTATCATGCAAGTGTTCATGTCATGATTAGTTTACTGTCTCTTATTTATGTTTTACATTTTCTAAATTCATATAGCAATCCATCATGATTAACACTTTTGTGATGAGTCATTTGTCAAATGCCATCATCACATTTATTGACATGTATTCATAATTTTATTGGTCTACTATTGTATGAATTTATGTCAGTAAGTTTGGAATCAAATTATATATTATAATTCAAAATTTAATATTATATCTGAGTTGATTTCATAATTTAAAAATAAATATTGAAAGAACATACTTGTATATAGATTTTAGTGAGTAATGTGGTATGTTGAATGCAGCACTGTTTAAAATGCAATGTTTGTGATGTCAAAATACTATGTTTATAGTTTCATACAAATCAGGAATTAAAATTACTGATTACAAGGCAGAAGACAAAATAATGACTATGTATCTTTATTTTGCTGAGATATGGTTTATGTACTGAATCAAACACTGGTCTCATTCACCTTTTTCCATTTATGAAATGGTTCCTCACATACACTTACTTCGATATATGTCATGAATAACCAATTAATAGTTTAGAATACCGTCTAGTGGTTTTCACAGCCAATTTAATCTGTGAAAAGGCTACCATGTTCTTTTGAACCAATATTTCAAGAAAGTAGGTTATATATTTTAAAATCTAAACACATCTTAGTTACTAAGGTTAATAAATTAGTGGAACTCTGGCATCAGTATAGTTATGTTTGATTATTTAACTGTATACCCTTTTGGTGTACATGTTGAGGTGGACCTCCTAGGGAAGGTTGTTTTTTTCAGTTTACCTCCTCTGGGATCTGAACATTCACCTCCATGTTTGCTGTGCGTGATGACTCGTCAAGGGGGAGGAGAGGATCCTAGTGGTTGAGGAGTCCAACCCTAACAGACCACCACTTGGGCCTTGAATTCCTGTAGATGGATGGCCTTGGGATGGCTGGTCCACTTGGGCTAAGGTCAACCAAGTACTACTGTTGGATGTTCTCAACAGATGTTGTGGACATTGTATCTGATACTGGTGTTTGGGTATAGTGCTCACACAACCCTGGCATTGCTGCAGCATCTTTGTTTGGCATTGTAGTGCATCCTCTCATAGGGCTCCATTGTGGATGAGTTCAGCGGGTACCAAAAAATTCTTCTTTTTATTTTGGATCTTCCAAATAAAAACTTAAAAAATAGTGAAAGAACAGTCCATAGGTAAACGACCACGTCTTCAACATCTGTAACACCTGTACCTCACATTCTATATTACATTTTCTTTCAGACAAACCTTTAGGGCAGATGTCTCCCTTTTTTACTCAGAAGGGACCAGAGGAACTTGCTGGCTCTCCAAAGTCAGTCAAAAAGCTTTGCTTTGGTGACATTGGTGGAAACATCCACATCTAAACACAGTGAACTCCTTTTACATTCAAAGGCAATTGGGAATATACCCATTGAGGTTACTCCCCATGCTACTTTGATTTATCATGAGAAGTTATTGTTGAGAGGGACTTGAAGAATATCCCAGAGTCAGAGATATTCACTGGTTTCTTCATCCAAGGAGTTTCTGCAGTGTGGCATATCTCCACTTGCAAAGATGGAATTATGATGCTGACCAGTGTCCTAATTTTAACATTTAGATTGCCGCGTCCACCTCTCACCATCGAGACAGGTTATCTTAATTGCAAATTATGACCATACGTTCCAAACCCCCTCAGATGTTTCTGGTGTCAGAGGTTCAGTCACTCAAAGACATCATATGGTGATTCTTTGATGTGTGCTCATTGCAATGGCAAGAACCATGATGCCTTTGAGTGTGAAATGGACCCTTATTGCATCAATTACAATGACTCTCACCCATCCTGCTTTCGTTTTTGCCATAAATGTTTGGAAGGAAAAGAGGTGTAGCGTTTGAAGACTATTCAAAACATTACTTATCCTGAAGCTCGATAGTTGCTGTCCACCACTTGATCTTAGATATATGCTGCTGCACTTCATTCCGCTACTACAGTGGGAATGCAAATGGATCTCTCTGTGCCTCCAAAAGAATCATTCTCAAACCATATGAAAAATAATTTGACCTCCATGGTTAAAAAAGTTGATAAATCAATGCCAAAACCATCTCTGTCCCTAACATTCATTCCAGCAAGAATCCACTTCCTTTGCTTTCGGTTATGGGCATTTCTTTGATTATATCTTTGTTTCACACCCCAAATGCAAAACAATCATTTGTTCATGCCAGTATTTGTTGGAATCCTCTTCAAACAACAAAACCTGCTCAATCAACTCAAGGCAGGATATATGGAGTTCAATAGACCTCTCTCGAATAAAGAAAAAGATGTGGTCGTAAACAGAAGAGCTCTCCACCCAATTTGCCTGTATATGGTTGTCCTAACTAGACTACACATTGGTCACAGTTTTATAACTCATTGTTTTCCTTTATTTGGGACTGATGCACCTATGTGTTCTCTGTGTGACCTCAGGTTACAATAAGCCACATTTTATTGTCTTACTGTCATTTGAAATATCAGAGCTGGTTGGAGCATCAGAATATTAACACTGAATATTATGCTAAGATGTATTAAATGTTGGAAGATGGGGTGTTATAGGAATTATGAACAGACCTCATCATATGTTGAAACATGAGTTATAATACAAGTTATTAACAGATCTCATCATATGTTCGTAGATTGGGTTTAGTAGAAATTATTAACAGACCTTATGGATTGGAATATGAGACATAATAGAAGTTATTAACTCTTGCAATGTATTTAAATCCCTTTCTACTCAAGTCACTGAGTTGCATTCAAAATTTAATTAAAGAACTTTATTATTAATGTTTGGCAATGAAATGTATGTTATAATTTGAAGTGTTATTTTATTTGTTTTAATTCTTTTATTTTAGAAAAAAATATCTTAAATAAGAAAACCCCAGTCTAGTAGATCTATTTAGATAACAAGTACATTTATGTGTCCTAGTGACAAGTATGTTCCAAAGTTCTTACAATGGACTGTGAAGCTAGAGATAAATATTTCCAGCCCATGATATCTGCCACACCTCTATCCTGTACTATTTCTTGAACTTTACAAGGCACATATACCTGACACATGTATATAGTCATCAGAAAAATTCATTTTACACTGTAATCTAATAATAGTTAATTTAAAAAGGACACTAAGTTGTCATCATTGAGAACTTGCTGCAAATGATGTTAGCTGCTTTGTCCATGATAGCATTTAGGTTGTTTCTTGCTTAAATATGTTATAGTCAGACAGTTAAATTGTATTAAGGTTTTACTTTTATATCTTGGTTATTATTTGTTTTAAAATTCATAATTGAAAGGTTTAACATTTTGTTTTCAATTTAACTTGAGCATTGCCCCAGATCTCAAGGTTTATAATCTTGTACAAGCATTAGATAATTTTGTTAAAGGCTTGTACATCTCTTTCAAGATACTTTATGTCCCGATGGTGTAATTTGTTGTGTTGAATGAGTAATATGTGGCCAAGGACAGAAAAGGAAAATAAAACATTAGAAATTAAATGTGTGAACAAATCTGAAATTACAAATATAACCAAAAGATTTTTAAGATATTATACAAAAAATTAAAAGATATGCACATTTTTCTATTTTTTTAATAATAAATGTTTCATTGTACAGCAGGTTGACAGTATGTACAGTTACTGATATGGTGGAGACAATGAAAACGAAATAGACATTTACCTTACAAAAATGATTGCCATTTATCTATAAGGTTCTAAAACTTAAACTATAAGACAAAAGTAATTTTATACTTAAAATGAATACCACTTTGCACTCAAACTATTTAGTCTCTAAATTGGTAATACACTTTTAGTAGAACGACTCAATTAAAATGTCATATTTTGTGTACAAGATACTTATAATCTTTAGCAAAAGTTTACCAGTTTTTGTGAGAATAAGGTAAGAAATCCCAGAGTTACCACATATATTGTTGCACATGTATCATTCTCTGATTTGGGTGCCTGCATTCAGAAGGCTGATGTGAAAGTTAACACACCTCATTACATGTTGGAACATGGGAAAAATAAGAGTTTTTAACAGATGTTGCCACATGTTGGAACACAGGGCAAAATAGAAGTTCTTGTAGATTCATGATTATTTATTATTTTGCCATTCTTTCTCCAAAGTCTCACTTTCATTGTTTTTTTTACAAGTTAAATAATAAAGATATGATTGAAATTGTATGGTATTTGTATGAGAAATATCTTTAGAAGCTAAAAGTACATCTATAACAGAATTTTTTTACTGACTGTTTCCTTTAGGCTAACAAAACTTCCACTGGTCTTATTCTTGGACGGGTGCTGTATATGCTTGGTGGTTTTGGATTGTCCATCAATGGACGGCACACGTTTTGTGGGGACTACATCTACAGTGGCCACACAGTAATTTTAACCATGGCCTATCTTGTTATAAAAGAATGTTAGTTTTGTTAATGTCAGTTATAATTTAGGACTGCATGTGTATATATATTACTGAAAAAGTAACAACTGAAAATCTAAAGTTGGAGTAAAATCTGTGATTTTATATCATGAATTTAAGTTATAAAAATTGAATTGGGGTCATGCAAATCACAATTTTTTTTAAAAATCAAATCACAAATGTATTGGCTGTGCACATGTAGATTATAGGATATGTAGACTGAACTATATAGAAAATGGTTTTATATTTATTTAAGTATTTCTCAGAACAAAAGATATAATGTACTTAAACATCCAGAAGAGGAATGGAACAAAAGTTTTATTACATGGAAATAGGTTCCAGTATGTAGGCTGAATTAAAATATAAATCCTAATGTTTACAGGTAGTGAATGTCAAACTGAAGACCCAGCTGACAAATCAAATCGAATACTCAATCCCAACTTACAGTCAAATTGAATCTCCCGAGCTTTGCTCTAATAAGAATGTAATGTGACAGCAGGGTCATGTACCTTTGACGTGAGCATATTAAAAAAATTCATTTGTATTGCAAGTCCAAAGTGAGGTTTGAATGAGAATAGTTGAGCATATATTGTAAGATAAAAATTATAGATATTTTTTTTTACTCTTTCCAAAGAAATTTTCATTAAACATTTCATAAATTTGAAAATAAAAGAAAGCATTGAGTATTTGAAACAGAATAAAGTGATTTAGATTTTCATAGTGCTTAATTTTTATATTTTTCTGGCAGATTTAACCTTTTATTTTTATTCTGGTGTAAGTTGATTGAGTTTTCATTTAAACCCATATTTTAATTAAAGAGGATCTGTGATGAGTAAGTTATGATTTTTAAAAACTTTTTTACATCTGAGTCAAAGGAATCTTTCTACTGAAACAAGAACTAGGATGTGGTTTAAAAATTTAGGCTCATGTAAAAAAATTACAAATTGTTATTAAAAATACAGTAAAGTAATTAAAATCATGTAAAATATATTTTCACTAACATTCTGTAATAGTTATTTATAAACTTGCAAACAGTCATTAATTTATATATTTTTTTAAATTACTTTTTTGTTTTATTAAATATTTTCTTTCTTGAAAGTTACAAATGGACATTCATTGGTAAGCCTAAAGGGCTTATAATGCTAAAACTGGTGGAGAGAGCATAAATATTCATTGCATAGATTTATGCCTGACAAATAAATACAAAAGTCAAGCATTTTAAAGTGTATGTTGTTTCTTTAATTACTAACAAAAGTATTTTATGTAACAATAAAATAGAAAATTAAATCATCAGTTATATTATCAGGTATGATTCTGGTTTAATTTAGACAACTAAATTTAGTCGCTATTCAGAAAACTGTTATTAGCCATCTGACTAGATTTCATAGGAATATTTTTTTTTGTTTACAATTTTTAATGTTTCTCATTTATATAAAGTTTGAAGGTGGCTCAGTGGCTTGTGATACTAAATTACGTTATGTTATGGAATATGAAAACAGTAAATTAATGTGCCAATGGGAAATTTCATTACATTTTTCACATGGTAAGAACAAAGCAGTAATAAGGTAACACTGAAGACAGTTGAGTGAAACAACTGAAGAAAATGCCTTAAAAATTTGGTATTCAAAGTGAAAATGTGAAATATTGTTAAATCTATAAAACATTATGTTAATCTACATTTTTATGAAGTTGTTAAGGAATAACAAACACTCAATACAAGTTAAAATGTCCTACAATAAGAATGTTTCAAAAAGTGCTTTTTTTTCAATTCATCCATGATTATGAAACATTTATAAAACAAAGGCTGTAGGATTATCTGATTAGAATGTCTACTTTTAGTTGTACACACATTTTTGAGCATTCACATGTATGTAGAACCTGAAAAATTAGGCCAGACAAATTCAGTGTTTCATGTATAAGACAGATAAATGAATAGTAAAACAGATAAGAAAAAAACTAAAGTACACTCTAGAGACTGGAAGTGGTAAGAGTGTTTCATACTTTAGAAATGTAGATCTGTAAGTCCTTTATATTTATAACTGTTTTTGGCCAAGTTGTTTGAAAAACAAACAAACAATTAAGCAAGCTATAAAAGTTTAAGGTACAAAATAACATACTCTAATACTTTTGACCACTTCAGCTTAAAAAATAATGTATCAATGGAAAGTGTCATCACGCTAAACTTTGTTTAATTATTTGATAAAAACAAAATCCAAGTACTACTTTCTGATCACATTTAATTTATTACAACCTTACTGCCCCCAAGTGGCACAGCTGTATGTCTGTGGACTCATGCTGCAAAAAACCAGTTTTTAATATCCATAGTGGGCAGAGCACAGATAGCCTATTGTGTAGCTTTGTGCTTCATTCTAAACAAACAGACTACCTTACTTAAATCTTTATTTCATAGCCCATAGTTATCATTTCAGTGTTAAGACGACAATACCACACCATCACTATTGTTCTCAAGTCATTTGTGATTGCAAGGCTAGTTTTTCAAAATGTTAATTGTAATTATATATTTGTGTTATAATACCAATATCATCACTAGCCTATCATCGTTATCTGTTTTTTCAAAATTTTATGTCTGGGATTGTTGCTGATGTCTTTGAGTGTACCAGTGAGGGGTGGTAGGTATATTAAATAATGTTATACCAGTAATTTGAACAACATAAGCTAACATTTTTCCCAGCATCTGATTTTTCTTATTTTTCTGTCAGTTTGAATCTGTTTTTGTTTGACATACCACGTAATCCATTTTATAATTTTACTGATTAACATGTAATAAGGAGACTCATGATGGTGTAAACATCATATACCTCATTTTATAACAGGTTAAAACCAGTTTAATGAACACTAAGAACAGTTAGTTAATAAGATTACAGATAGCTGGAAGTTAAAATTAATTCATTGTCAAGAGAGTGTCTCATAAAACAAGTATTCTAATGAGTTAGTGCTGACATAACAACTGTGGTTTTCTTTGTTAAGACACCCCTCGGCACTTCTGGCTTCTCCACTGGCTAATATGGACAGCGAGCATCACAGGAGTCTTTATGGTACTTCTCTCAAGAGGTCATTATACTGTGGATGTTATAATAGCTTATTTTGTAACCACAAGGCTTTTCTGGATATATCACACATTAGCTAATAACCCTACTTTAAAGGTAGGCTATTTCTTCAATGAAATGCATTTGTTTAATGGTGTAGTATTATTGAATTCTTTATCCAAACATTCCTTAGTGCTTAGGATTTGTCTGTATGATAAATTAAGAATTTGATTAATTTTGAAGTTTAAGTACAAGCTAGTGAATGTTATGGTTAACTGCATGTTTAAAGATTACCTCCACAGTTATCAACTTTTTTTTCAAAGAAAGCAATTCCATGGTCTAGTTCAGTATTTCTCAACTCTTTTGATATCAGGTACTGGGTCATTGCCTAAACTATCATGGCTGACTAAAATAAAATACAATGAAAAATTATTTGTTTACTTCTGGATATTCTGTCAGTTTTTTTTTAAACCTCACAGACTCGTAGGTAGTTGTGACAGACTGGTGCTCGTCTGCAGATCAGTTGTTTAGAATTGCTAGTTTAATTGATGTTTGCCAAAGTATCAAATACTGTTACATTTACTGTTTTGATATTTGAAGAATTTGTGACCATCCTTAGGAGGATTCATGGTGAAATTACTGAATATTGTGTTAGTGTGTTATTTCTCTTATTTTACTTTCAGTCAGAATTTTTGTTTAGTTTTTCTAGTGTAAGTAGGATCTTTATTAATCTTAAAAATTATTTTAAAAAATTTACCTGTCTAAATCAAACAATCCACTTTGTTCAATATAATAATGTTATTATTCTTCCTTTATTTAGTTATAAAAATATTATTTCTAATAAATTTAAACTTATTAATATCCTGCATTACAGTTAATGTAAAAATTAAAATTGTTTTACTTGAGTTATAATATTACTAAAATATTCTTTTGGTTTTGATGCAATAGGTTGCTTGGAAACTTACTGAAAAAACTGCCCCAAGTTTAGAAAATAATTCTTCAGACTGAATTTTAAATGGAAAACTGAAATTTTCTTTTCAGTTTCATTAATGAATAACTTGAATAATTATGTTACAGAATCAGGTTATTCCAGATATATAAATAAATCTAACTTCATATCTTCTATTATTAGTAAATTTGAACATTTAATTGTTTATATTTGTTCAAAAATTTTACACGTGGTATTTTTTAGAACATTTCAAGATGTAGTCTCCTAAAGTTTATTTACCACAAATAGCTCATAAACCTTAACACGAAAAAGGCTTTTAAACCATATTGTGAAGATAAAATCTTTATGAAGCATTCTCATTGTTATATGTTACATTCTTTTAAGGTTTTTACAAAAATCATTAATAGTTTAAAACTTCTGCATGAGCTCCTATTAATTTGAATAGTTAGTAGTTTATAAAATAATTTCATTTGCTCAATGTTATATTTTAAAATTATCATTAGTATTTTGTCAAAAGCTGAACAAGGCCTGGTTGAAATTATGTTGCTTGTTTAAATTCACATTATTACTATTATGTTTTTGTTATAGGCTGGGTCTCGTCTAATGGCTAGTGTATCTAGACTTGTATTGCTCGTATAAAACTGTGTGAGTAATGTTACATAACACCATATAATACTTCAAGAAATACCACATAACACACCATTTTTAAGTTTAAAATTCAACAGTGAAATGTTTTTGCCAATAAATTAGTCTGGATTTGAGCCCTAAAATTTTAAATGTGGTTTATTGCTTTATATTAAAGTTTACGGTTCCAATGTTTTCACTTCAAATCAATTGTACAAATCAAAGTTTTCTGTATGTAAAGAAATGAAGTAATAAAGTATCAATATACAAAAATAGTTTAAGTTTAAAACCTTTTGTGTAAACAGGTTACAGTGGTTAAACATAACTAATTACTTTGTGCCCAAACAGAATGAAGAGCACACAAACTATTTGTCAAAACTCTGGTGGTTTCCAGCATTCCTGTACTTTGAGCGGAATGTGAATGGTGTGTTACCCTGTCAGTACGAATGGCCTCTGCCTTGGCCCCGGAGATGTTTCAGGTCTCCTCATGTTTCTTAGCATTGAATAATAGTAAGTATACAAAGTTATTTTTAGAGGTTGTGTATATTTGAACAAAACTCACAAAAAGCAATTTTTATCTCATGACATCAAAATACAGTTAGTTTTCTAACCACAGGGATTTAGTCATTAGGGAAAGGTCAAGAAAAATTAAAAAAATATTCCAAGACCTTGAAGAAAAGTGAGTAAAATATGTGGAGTTCCCCCTTTGATTTTCTCCTTAGAACCATGTTATTTATCCATGTTGGTTATTTGTACATTTCTACATTTGTCATTCTCTCTATTCTTGTGTCTGTTGATATTATTGGTAATAGTTTAAAACAATCATTATTTTGTAACTGAAACTTCAACATTTGATTGTGGGTCATTAAGTTTCATTCTTTGAAGGTCTTTTTCTGTAATTCTTTACTCTGAAGGAAGTGTGTGTTCTAAAGCTTTATCACTCCTCATAACCAGATGAGACTAAAATTGAACTTGTTAGGTAAGGTAATGAGAATAAATTGAAATGCTGCTGTGCAGTTTGCACTAACATTCAGGTCTGGAAAATCTTGACTTCTGGAAGAAATGTGGATTGGATATCCACTAACGTCTTGAAGAAGACACACACTATTGTGATTTTACTTAAATGTGATTTGTTATATAAATGTATTAAAATACATAAAATATTTTGAACATTAATGTAATTGTTTTAAGATTCCAGTTCCTGTGAATTGATTTATTATTACAAATATGGCAAAAGCTCAATGTTAAAATGCAACCTGTTTACCAGGAAAGTTTTAAAATAAATTTCAAATGATTAAAAAATGTTGACCCCCCCCCCATCATCTTTCTCACACATGCAGAGGTGCATGCCTTCTTTTAATCCTCAAATTTTAAAGTAGCTGTGAATAACAGTTTAATTATAGGTGCAAGAAATATTTCTTAAATTATGAAAGTAACCGTTTATGTTTTTTATATAAATTCTGTTTTTTGTTTTTCATGGAGTTCAATAAAAATGTTTAATGGTAAAGTTTACATGAAATATTAAATGAATAAAGCTTAATCTGTATTATTAAGGGAGATAAAGATGTTAATGCAGATGTCTAATGTAAGTTAATTCTCAGTTGCCAGTGGTTTAAATACTTAATACTTACTGATATACTAACATTTTGTGGAGATAATCAACCAATTGTATATTTACTTAAACCCTAAGAAAATATTTTATACATTTAATGTACAGAATAAAAGTGTGCTTTAATAGAAAATATTCTTATCTTTCAGGTTAAGCTGAAAATGTTTTGTGGATCAAATGAAATAGTGATAAAAGTAATGTGGTTTACTTTTCAACCAGAACATTTAAATGTTTTTGTACTTGCATATTATCTTTCGTAAACCAAAATAATTATTATTTTGTGGTAATCTCACTAGAATGTATTAAAAGTGAGACTTTAGTAGAGATATTTCCTCTCATTTAAAAATGTTGGATGAAACTATTGTCTCAGTGTGGAAAATAACATGATGTTTCATTTTGTAATTTTCAGAACATTCCTTACTTAGTGTGTGTTCTGAGTTTCTGATTAAGTAGTTTTTAGTGTGTATTTTTTATGCAAAAAGTAGGGTTTGGAGTTATAATAATATATATATATATATATATGTATGTAGTTTCAAGTTTGTTCAGTAAATGTGTTGGTTAAAGCATCATTCCACAAATGAATTCACAAGGTTAGAGTTTACTTCAAATAAATGACTGTATTGTATGTAGTCATTACTAGTAATTATGAATTGAAATGCATTTCAGCAAGCTGTTAAAGTATCAAATTATGTAACTGACCAAAGTAATAAGGTTATAAAAGTATTCCAATGAAGAAGCTTTGTCAGTAAGTCACTGTAATCAATGTACAATTCAGTATATTATTTGACATTTGGAAGTACAACTTGTTTTTACTCCTGTTTATTTTATTGATGAATATTTTAAATTTGTATAAAACTCTAGAAATATTGTTTATTTATATATATATTTTTTTATTAGTTAGTGCAGAGCAACAAAAGTTAAATTACAGTATGTTTGACCTATTAGTTGTGTAGTTAAAAGTTAGCTATTACATTATAAAGTGATTGGTAATAAATTTAAACAAGATTGGAAATAAGGAACAGTATTTATATTTATTGGATTCTGAAACATAAAAATTCAGTTATTTAATTAGGGATAATATTTTTATTCAAGCAGTGGAAAACTGTTAATTAAAGGACACACAATTTTTCAGTTTAAACAAGTGCACTTAAACAACTTGTAATTTTGTGGAAAATGCTTTGTTTTTGAGATTTTTTAAATTTTGGAACACATTATATGTTAGGTTTGAACATGGTAGAACCCAGGTAGAAGAAGCTCTTGTAACCTGAATCATGTAAAATTTAAATCTGTTCATTTACAGTATGCACAATTTGGAAAATGACTATATTACAGAGGCTTTTCCTTTATATTGCCAAGTAAATTCTAATATGTAATACTGGATGTTGCAAAATGTAGATAATCCAAAAATGCTGCTTGTTTCTCTGCCGTACTAAGAGCTATTATCTCATGCACAACTATTGTGGAATTTCTTGGGCATTTTACAAGTTCTAAACAAACTTGCATCCCTATTTGTGTTTACATGTATTGTGCAAATTTATGACATAATGTTTTAGCCCTCTACTAATAGGATGGTGATAAAACCTCTTTGTGCTGCATTACTTTTGTCTAGTTACACATACATTCCATATACTTGGTTGCCATTTCATATTTTCTAGCTGCCAATTTTCTTTGTGGTACTTAAAACAGTCAATGGATGAAAAAAACAAATTGTCCTGATGCCCAGACATACTTCTTCAGGCATTTTCTACAACTGAATTGGTGGTAAATGTATGCATCTTATCTGTTCATGTAGCTGATGTTTATTAGTTATTCTATTAGCTCATGTAGACAGGTTTTGAATGTTAGACTGTGGTGAAGTACTATAAGAATCATGGAAAGATTACATTGTCATGATGTTAGAACTGTGATGAACATTGTATGGTAACATATTTACTGCTGATGTTTTTCAAAGATTATGTTATCAATATCATTTATCAGGTAATTGGCACCTTTCTGCCCAGTTCAAGTCCGTCATAATTTTGTCCAGTTGCTTTCTGTGTAGCTTGTCTTGTCTGTGAATGATTTTAGTCTTATCCTTTTCTGTTTCCTCTGTTTATAACATGTGTGATTTTTGTTTGTGTATATGCCATCTTGACACTTTGGTTACTTTACCTTGTGGGACCTCTTGTCCCTGCTTTACAGAAATCAGTCTTCTTGTATTTATGACTCTTTTGAGTATGGCCTTTTATAATTCTTGGGTCCTTTCTCTATGATTGTAGTGCTCTTTGTTTTTCTCCTGCATTCTGCTCATCTTCACCTAATTTACTCTTATTTCTACATGTCACCTCTTTAATGTGGCTCTTCATTGTGTTCCTTATAGATGTGGTCAGGACATATGTTTTTGTTTGCCCATTTTGCTTCTATTTCTTCCTCTTCTCTCTCTCTCTCTCTCCATTTTCTCAGTTGTCATCTGCATCTTTGCCTTTTTTCTGGGAGATTTCTTGATTCTTATATGGTGAGAGTTTGCTCATTTTCCTTGCTTCTTTATGCCATGGAAATCTTTGCTTAGTAGAAGGCTCTTCAGTCTCCTTCTATTTCTATGAAAGAGGTTCTCTTGCTTTTGATGTGTCCAGTTTCTTTTTAAATATGCATCCTTTACAATGGACTCTGATAGCTCTGTGGTACATGTCCTGCAATCTCTTATCTGCACTTGTGCTTTTCCTTTCATCTTTACTTCCTCCTCTTCCAGACTGCTTGGTCATTTAAAACATGACCCAAGGAATTCTGTCCTCCTCCATCTGATTTGCATCTTTACATTGATGCCTTCCTTTGTGGTTTGGGGTAATGGTTCTTAAAAACGAATACACCAGACATTAGTCTTCCTTTATACCTGGCTCAAATTTGCTGTCTTTAGTTCTAGTAATCTGTTGAACTGTTTCTTAGTGGGGACTCAATTCCATGTGATGACAATGGTCCATAAATTCTGTCTGATGTATTTTCCTATGTGTATCCCTTCCATTTTTTCCAATCCTCAAATCACTAGATAAATTGATAATATGGAGAGTTTTCTGTGTGATTGATGCTTTCTTCATCTCCTGGTAGGGTCTACCCCTCACTTGAGATGTAAGGCTAAGTTAATATCGGGAAGTGTAGTACAGGACACCCCATTAATGTATTTTCAAAGCTGTTTCCAGTGGATGTGTCCAGCTAGATGGTGCTTCAGTTTGCCTTGGTATGCAGATGGGAGCTCCTTCCTTCCTTCATGTGTCATTAGATATAGACCTTTAGCAACACTGTATTCTAATGGTCAAATCAACAACAACATATAGGTTTCTTTTTCTGTCACTATTTTATAAAAGAGCTCATCTTGTAATTAACCAGCAGTGACCCCTCCAACATCTTCAGTGTGGTATTCTAGTTATTAGTGTTGCAAATAGTTAAGCAGTGTTTCTGATGTCAACGTTTTCTTTACCTAAAAATGTATTTTAGACAGGTACTTCCCTTTCTGCACCACCTTACATCCTTCCTTCCCACTTCTAGTGTATTTCATTTGTATTAACAAGAATGAGCCTGTGATCATGTGCTAGTGCTCACAGGGAATACTGTGCATGGAGGTTATATTGCTGTCCTGTTGGTGGAGAACTACAACCTTATGACAGTTGCATCACAGGTTAGTGCAGACACTGTAGGGGTAAAAATCTGTTCAAAGCTTGTGGCATATACAGAAATTCTATGGTGCTGTATTTCTCCGAAAATAAGACAGGGCTTATATTAATTTTCACTCCAAAATATGACACTAGGGCAGTGGTTCTTAACCTTTTTCAGTGTTTGCACCCCTTTCAAATCAGTAATCATTTCTCGCACCCCCTGGAAACTTAAATATAAAAAAAGCTAAAAATACAAAGTTGATGTAATCAAAAATTTTTTTTAATCTTCATACATACAGCATACCTTTTTCAAGACAAAATTCAGGGTACATAATGAAAAATTAATTTCAATTTTGTTAATGATGTTTTATTTAGCCTGTAATGCACAGTAAACTTAGTGACTTCGTTGATGCTGTTTTTTCTCTATGATGGCATCAAATCTTGGCGTCTTTGTACTGAGTGCCACTCGCATGTCATGTTCAGAATTCAGCCGATTTCTGTATTTTGTTTGGATGTGAAGTAGACAAGAAAATCCTTGTTCACACAAGTAAGTAGTTGCAAATGGTACCAGCACTTCAAGAGCTTTCTTCGCTAATGCAGGGTATGCTTCCAGCTGAGAAGCCCAGATGTGTTCCAGCTGACTATTGGTGAACTCCATTTGGATTTCACGATTGTGTCTAAGGTCGATGAGATCTTCCTTGATGCCGCTGACATCTTCCAAATTCTGCATGAAAGGATTCAGGATCCAGTTGTCATAGGTTTGCAGCTCTCCACACAAGAAGTAACCCTTGAATGAAGTACGCAGCATCTGCATATGTTCAACAACTTTTGCAACAAAGTCTGGATGCAGGGTAGAATTTTCTGTGACTGTCTCTTCCAGGCAGGGAAATTTGCCAAATTCCCCATCTTCACACGCTTTATCCACAAGACAAGTTTTTCTTTGAATGCAGCCAATTTAAGCTTGCAGTCACAATGTTGAGTCCCCTTCCTTGCAGAGAGAGATTGAGTTCATTGAGAGCTAAAAACACATCAGCCAAATAGGCAAGCATCTGAACAAAACTAGGTTCTTTGAAATATATAGCCAGTTCTTGTACCCTTTCACGGAGAAACTGATGAATTTCTCCTCTCAGTTCAAACACACGAAACAGCACACAGCACACGACCACGTGACAACCACCTCACTTCAGTGTGGTACAAAAGAACAGTGTGTTCCTGACCCATTTCCTCACAAAGTGACTGAAACAATCGATGATTCAAAGCTCGGCTGCGAATAAAGTTTACAACCTTGACACAAATATCCAGAGTTTTCTTGAGATCTGGGGGCAATGTCTTTGCTGCAAGAGAGTGAAGATGAAGAAAGCAGTGAGTGATTTTCAGATTAGGAACTTCTTTCCTCATTAATGCAGCAAACCCAGAACGATTGCCCAGCATTGCTGGTGCACCATCTGTACATATTGAACCAATTTTGTGAAGGTGAAGTTCGTTTCTTGATAAAAATTCTTGTATTTTGTTAAGCACATCTATAGCTTGTGCAGTTGTCTTTAAGGACTGACAGAAAAGGAAACTTTCTTCCACTTTTTTCTCTTTCACGTAACGAACTACTGCCAATAGCTGACAACAGTTGGATACATATGTTGATTCATCCACTTGTAGGTTAATCTTAACTGGACTAGCCTTGATGTCAGCTACAACTTGTTCCAGGATGTCAACACTCATGTCGATGATTCGGTTATGGATTACATCATTTGACAAAGACACTTGTTGGAGTTTCTTCTCAGCTTCCTTGCCGAGAACAATCTTTGCCATTTCAAGGGCACATGGCTTGATCAGTTCCTCACCAATTGTATGGGGTTTCTTTGATTTAGCAATCTGGTATGCAACTTCATAAGAAGCACGCAGTAAAGGTTTCTCTGTTGGCGAAAATCCATAAGTCGGCAATGTGCCAACCTGATCAAACCTAGCTCTTTTGACCCTTAATGTCACAATGTCGTTTCCTGCATCCCTGCCACCATGTTTGTTCTTGAAATGTTCATCAAGCTTTGATGGCTTCAAGTTTGCATTGGAGAAGAGTGTGCTGCACAGGATACACTGTGGACGTTGTGTCCCATCCTTCTCTGTAGTACAGGTGAAACCAAACTTGACATATTCGTCATTCCACTTTCGTTTCTTCGACATACTGCAGACAAATCTGGAAAAGAAACACATTCATGTGTAGGTGTTTTCTTTTTTTTTTTATGAATTATCTCTAAAATATGTGATGGAGAGACTGAAATACCTGGTTTAATCAGTAGATTTGTAGGCATGACAATACATTCTATGAAAATATTGTAACGGCTACACTGCTACAGTGATGATATATGTTATGTAAACAACCCATCGCTCATTTAAATAAATGTGTAGAAAGCAAAATCTGAAATAATACATAACCAATCTTCCACCCTACTGTTATGCATCAGAAAAAAACAACAACATTGAAACAGGGAGACCATAACTCACGTGCCATGGATGGGTGGTGTGGACTGAGACGTGACGATAACCTCCCTCTCTCTCCCTGTTGCGCAGGTGTCCTGTACGCGTCCCTTCCTCGTCTATCCAAATGACATACCCGTTTGTTTACCCTGTATTGGAATCTGATGCAACTTTACCACTTCATTAGGAAATCAGGTTTAGGTTTAACTTTATCTCGGAACACTGCTGAAGCAAAAATGTTTCTTCTTAGGAGAAATATAAAGCATACTCTTATGTAAAAATATAGATTTGCTTTAATTATTCATGGGCATCCTCGCACCCCTTGGGAATCATCTTCGCACCCCTGGTTAAGAACCCCTGCACTAGGGCTTATTTTTGGGGGATGTCTTATTTTGATATATTAAAAAAATGAAGTTATAAAGTAAAACTATTAAACTAACCATTTAAAATAAACTATTATTAAACTATTAAACTAACTGATTAATACTTAAACAAACTAATTAACTAACTATTAAACTAATTAATAAATTAATTTTTTTATTTCTTTCCTCTTCCTGCCAACTTAACTAGGGCTTATTTTAAGGGTAGGGCTTATATTAAAACTATCCCCAAAAATCACACTAGGTCTTATTTTATGGGTAGGTTTTATTAGCGGAGAAACACGGTAGTTGCTTATGAGGTAACATCTATTAAGTATCTATAAGAATACATTTTCAGGTGAGAATAATGTTAATTTTACATATCTTTATTTAATATTTTTTTTGTTATTATTAACATAATTTGTTTGGAAATGTAGAACAGTTATTTTTGTTGTATCTAGAACTTGGAAAGAAAATAACTTTTACATCTTTTCAATTGATATTTTGATAAAGTGTTGACAAGAAGTAAAAATGAAATAATTTTTTTTTTTCTCAGGGCTTTTATATTAATACTCGCATTACTGCTGTTATTTTTACCTTTGTGGTTTATATTATTAAAACATTTAAGAAAACCATGGAAATCTTTACTTGTGTAATGACTAGTTACAAAAAAAAAAGTGTAATCAGAATAGTAACTTGAATAGATTATCTTTGTGTGGGATCTATGTTTGAAATACCCTTCAGTTCATTATTCCTTAAGAATGATACATTCAGTATGTTTTTCATCAAGGTGAAGTTTATATTTTGTACAAATAATTAGATTCCAGCTTGTCTGATTTTTGGAAATGTTTGTTATAGATTTTTAGTAATGTATTGTGAACTTTTAGTTATAATGGCCTTTATTTGTTTTTGTTTCTTTTTTTCAAATACTTCCATTAAAACTTCAATTACAAGTGACATTAATTCTTGTTTAATAAATTTATAAGTACACGCTTATCTGATTATTAAATATGATCAAGTTGGAAAAAATATTTATATCTAAAGAATTATTACCTAGCTATTCTTTTATTTACCAATTTTATGAATTTGTATTGCATCTTGAGTTTCTTAAAATTAATTGTCTACATAAATATATGTTGACTTCTTAGTTATTTGAGATGAATAATCATCTGGATGTTTGTACAGAGATACTTGTAAGTGTATAGATTTTGGTTAACTGTTTATACTGTAAGACTTTTTATGTGTATTTTCCAGCAAATGCTATAGAACACTTAATCATATCTAAAAAAATACATTCCTTTTTTTTAAAATCAGAATACCTCTTTGCCTTAGACATTTCAAGATGTTTTATCCAGTTATTGTTTGTTTTTATCAGAATTTTACTAGATGTTGTACAAGCTGTTTTTAAATGATCCAAATGTCATTATATTTTTTGAAAAAAACACATTCTCTCATACTGTATGAGTTATGTACCCTCATATTTATGTGCGACAAATTAACCTCTAAAATTAGTCTTGATTAGCTAAAAGAAAAGTTTCAGTTCACAGTTAAATTTATATAACAAATGTATAGTTCTGATCGTGTATAAAGTTAATTTGACTTTAAATACTTTCACATCATAAAGAGGTAATTGATTATGTCATTTATAAAGAATCCAAGAGTTCTACAAAGAGTTGTATGCTGAACTTGTTAGTATTTTTACGTTTAGTGGTTGAGAGATAGTAGGAGAAATGTGTGTGTATATATATGCTTGCAAATGTCTGACTTTTAAGAAAATTAGATGCTTGAACAACAGTCTACACACATTACCTGAAACTTTATTGGTAAATAATACAAATATTTTGCAATTACTGCACTAACATTCGTACTTATCCACCTGCCTGTGTATAAGTAACATATATGCAGTTTGTATGTGCAGATTTCATTTATATTACTGTATGCCATGGCTACTTTCATTACTTATGACAGGAACAGCTTAACAAGTCCTCATAAATTATTTAACAAATTATCTCATTTACTCATAGGGTTAAGGATTAAAACTATTGATGTGTTATTACTTTAGAAAATCTACCAGGGCATTATTTTCACCCGTAAGTTATTACTGGTTTTTCTTGAATTAGTTTTCATACACGGAGAAAGAAACTGTTATCCTTGTTGTATTTTTTAACTAACTTGAAACATTATTTTGTGCTATTCTATTTTATTATACAATATTGTTTCCTTAAAATGATAGAAAAGTCATAAGTTTTACCTTAGTTTGTGCAAGTTTCTTGCCATTAACTTCACTTCTTTCTCTGTCTCTGCCACCACCACCCCTAGTGGCACAAAGATGTCTCTGCAGACTCGCACCACTAGAAACTGGGTTTTGATAAGCACAGAGAGCCCATCATGTATTGCCACAGTGGTGAGACTGTTTAATTCCAACCAACCTGTTTCTAACCTCTGCTTCTGTTGTCTCTCCCTGCCAGCCTTTTCTGTTGTTACCAGTTGTATTGTCTTCACTGTTTTATCCTGTTGAGCACTTTCTGAAGCTTCATCCATCTTCTACATGATTTGGTTGCTTTAATCATGTGTTGAGTTCATCATTAGAACTGAGTTTGCTTTCCACCTCATGATTCTCAGTTTTCAAGATGTTTGATTTTCAAGAATATAATCATTGTCATCAGTGCCTCATTTTTAGGAATTGTCTCCAAACTTCTGTAAGTCTTGCTCTTACAGTCATTTTAATTCTCTTGTTTTGTATTTATAAGGAAGAAACAGCTGATAATAAATCAGTGCTTTGTTAATGGACATAGTGTAGAAATTAATTTATTTAATATTTCTGGATTTCTGCTGTGGGTCAAGGGGTTTGATACAGTTATATAAAACTTTGATCTCTAATTTGAAACAAAATGCCTTGGGGGTCCATTGTACCTGGAAAGTTATAACTAATGTTTAAATAACAAGAACTTCTATGAATTTTAAGACTAACTTGAAACTGTGTGATCTGTTCAGGTTTTAAAATCGGTGTTACATAGCTGTATAGAATAGATAGCAGGTTTGTGATTTTCTTCTAAGTTTAAGGAATGAAGTGTTGTGAAACATTGATAAAAGTGAAGGAAATTCGAAGACGCCTGTGTTATGTTAAGTAGAAATTAATGTGAGTGTTTTAGTATAAACACACAATCACTACCTGTGATCTTTGTTAAATATCCAACTGACCCATTATCCAGGACTTGTTTCACAGAGTTCATTTCTAATGAAAAGATATGCCACAAAAACATAAGTAATACGAAGATTGAGTTGTTATCACATAAGAGAAATAGTAATGTTTGTATTACATTTACTGTTCTACTTTTCATTGAGTGCTATATATTCCACACATTAGTTTGGAAAGTTACTTAGTGTAGAAACTGTTTTTCCTTGGGTGTAATATGACATGCATATTTTAAAAGCCTTACTTTCAACTGCTGTTATTTATATGATGAAAAGACCTGTATTTGCTCTTTTGTTGAAGAGTTCCCATTGCAGTGTGTGTCACTAGTGTAATTTTTATAACGTAAACTACTTTATACTGAATTGTTTTATGGTTTTTATTGTAGTAATAACAAACTACAACATTTATGGATATGTACACCAAAGGAAGTACTTCTAACTGAAGTACCAACTGCATGTAAAGGATTCAGGGATTTTTTGAAATTTCATTTTTTCTTCTATTTCAAGTGAATTTTTGTTTCAAATGTATTTAATAGAACAAAGCCACACTTATCAATGTGTGGAAAGCTTCCTTGTGCCACCTCATATAAATATTTTTTTTAGTGTACCAGCAGTATTAAAATATAATTTGAGAGAGTGATGTGATTTATTTTAGTTTTTGAAAACAAGCTGTATTGAAGTATCTTACTCAGAGTACATATTTATTGAAAAGTTGAATAGTGCACTAGGAATTACATATCAGGTTGGAAGAAACAATTTGAGAGCAACTGCAAAATAAATATTTAAACTGTTAATTTTCTTTCAAACGTCAATATAAAATGCAATGGTCCAGCATGGCCAGGTGGTTAAAGCACTTTACTTGTAATCTGAGGGTTGTGGATTTGAATCCCAGTTGCACCAAACATACTCGCCCTTTCAGCTGTGGGGTGTTATAATGTGATGGTCAATCCTATTTGTTGATAAAAGAGTAGTCCATGAGTTGGCAGTGGGTGGTGATGACTACCTGCCTTCCCTCTTGTCTTGTGCTGCTAAATTAGGGATGGCTAGTGAAGATAGCTCTCGCGTGCTTTGTGCAAAATTCAAAATAATCCAAACAGATGCAATATTTGCATCTGTATTTGATAGGAATAAATTGCTCATTATCAAACTAATGTATTTTAACAGTGTTTGAAGTTAAGTCTTAATGTAATAATAATGCTTTATGGCATTACTTTTTATACATTTTGAATGATATATATATACATTTCCTGTTGTATTTAAAAATTTTTTATCAATGACAGAGGTGAGAGTTGTGTTAGTATCATCAGCTGCTGTTAAAATTATTTTAAACTATTTACTGCTATTATTTTCTTCTTCTGTGGTTGTTAATAGTATAGAATTAAAAATGTTTGCTTAGGCTGTGGAGAATATGGGCACTCCAGCCTATCCTTGAGCATTTGTATCTCATGGGCACATAAAAGATTTGTATCTTTCATGTCGCATAACTAAAATAAGACATCTTTTAACATACTTAGTATAGAAAGTTTATCTTCTTTAAATATATTTTCATTTACATTAACTAAGTCATACTTTTAAAACTAATTTTTTAAATTTTTGATGGCTGAATTCATGAGTATATGGGCAAAATTCTAATTTTGTTTTTGCCATGGTGTGTATATGTTGAAATAAGATTTAAATAAAGGTCTTTTTGTTTGATATCAATTTTAATTTAATGTATTTAAGTTGCATACTAATTACATTAGTTTCAATTTAATGAGACAGCTACCAATTGACCCTTATAGAGACGGAGTGAATGCAAATAGTTTCACAAGTGTGAAAATCACACATTAAGTCTCAGGACCATGCTGTTTTTTCCAAAGATAAGATTTTAACCTGTTGTGTCCCAATTTTCCTATACTCTTCTTTTTACTGTTTTAACCTTGACTTTTTTACAACTAACTTAAAGAACCATGGTGTTGCTGTTCATGATGTGTTGAGTTTACACATAATATCAAGCCCCCGAACTGTATGCCTGCACACTTGCACAGTAAGAAATCATGTTTCGATACCCATGGTGGGCAATCACAGATAGCCTATGGTGTGGCTTTCAAAAATCAAACAAACAAACCTTATATAATTATTTTTCTTGTTTCATAATTCACTATGTGAAATAACTCTCACACTTTATTTTATTGGAGCACATACTTAGGCTGCAAAAATTGTGACAAAAAATACACACACACATATATCCAGTTGGAACTTTGTTTTCTGTTATTAGTGATGAACTCAATAAATGTGGGTCTTAAAATATCTTGAAAAATTAAATAGTGTTCATAAAATAACAAAACCTTAAACTGAACTGAGCGAAGAATTGTCACCATATTACAAATATAATAATATTCTATCCACAAAGAATCAATAATCATAATAATAGCTCCTAAAGTGAACAGTAAAGAAGTGTATATTTTTATTAGGATACTTTCAAAACAAAACTGTTTAGTGAAAGTAGGTGTTTTTAAATCTTTATGATTGATTTGCACACAGTCAGGTACTATTAAATAAAAACAAGTCACTTAGAAATGTAAATGGAAAAATAAATAGCATACCTCCTTAGTTTTTGGAACTAAAAACGAATATCTGATTAAAACCATTGTTGAGATAGTAACTTGTAAATATCTCAATTTTGTAACTTTTGTTTATCATCATATTTTACATTGTATCTTAAAAATGGTAATTTGTTGCAGTTTATTTTACAGAATATTAATAGAATCTTGGTAGAAATAATTGGAGTACAAAATTCAATCTGTTCTCCTTAAAAAGTTTAACATATCTACATATAATGAACATGATTTTATACAAGTTACTTTATATAAACACACACATAATGAATATGTTTTATAAGTAATACTTTTGATAACTATGAATATGCTATGGGATCTAAAAACAGTGAACTATGAGACAGCTAAAATAAGAAAGAAACCACCATGTTGCAATTGTAGAGTTTCCTCCAAGTACGAACCGCATCTTTTTTTTTCTTCCTCAACTTATGTACAAAGGAAGAACAAGTTCAAGAATTTAGTGAATGTACGATCAAGACGGAAATAAATCGGGTTTCTGTAGCAACATCAAGGAAGTATTTTACACTGAAGCCTTTCTTTGGTTTCCTATGTTGTTTATTGTGGGGTGTTTTCTCCTCACTTTTCTGATCTTCCACACTTGAAACAGCTCTGACTTTTGTCCTCCTTTTTATTAATAGTCAGAATATAACACAGACTAGGAAGCTTCTACCCGATAGCCATACATAATTACTTGAGATTCCTGCTACGTAAGCAAAATAAATTTTTTGCTTACACTGCTGATACTTGCGTTTCTTCATCTTCTGTGGATAAAGATATATTATTATTATTACTTTAGGTATTCATATCACTAACAGTTACTATTACTAGGAATGAGAAAAGGTATTATTTCCTATATTGTACCTTTCAGCTTGAAGGTTGTGAAACTTCTCAGGAATAATTTCAGATTCCAAAGGAGAAAGTATTCATAATTTATTGCTAGTTTTTATATTTTTATTAATATGCAAACAAATCATTTACATTTACTTCCATTTAATAATTAGTATTTAATAAAAATGTCTCTAAAAAGTAACAGAATGCTTCAAAAAAACTTAGGATTTTGTTAAAGCTTTTAAAATAAATACAATTTACTGATACTGCATGTATTAATTTTTATTTACACTTTTTTCCCTTTATTTTCCTCTGCTATTGTTTCACTAAACATTTAATTGTCGTGATTATAATCAGTTGAATATTTTGTTAATTTTTATAGCAGTACCAAAGGAATCAAAAAAAAGAGAATTCACTACACAAGAGTGATCATCAAAGTAAACAGCAATATAAAGAAACAGAGTACTCTGATGTTTATGATATATACACTCTTCAAAAAAAGAAATGCAAAAGGCAAAATTTGAGACACATTGTTAACAAGTTTATTCCGGGTAGTTCTGTATCACATGTGTGAAACTTTGCACATTCACTGCTGAACATCCAAAGTCTGCAAAGGCGAAGTTCACGCTCACTATTTGAAGTTGATGCTCCCAGTGAGCATCAATAACTGCTTGGCATCTCCTGCCCATGGAAGCGATGAGATGACGAATCACATCCTGTGGAATGGCTGTCCACTCAGCCTGCAAAGCTGCTGCAAGCTGAGGTAGAGTCTGAGGTTGAGGTTGTCGCCGTCGCAGACGTCGGTCCAACTCGTCCCAAAGGTGTTCGATGGGGTTTAAATCTGGTGATCTGGAGGGCTAGGGAAGAACGTTGATGTTGTGGTGTCTCAAGAAGACAGTGGTGAGTCGGGCTGTGTGAGGACGGGCGTTGTCATGTTGAAAAACGTCGTTGATGTTCACAATGATGGGTTGCACATGGGGCCTAAGAATCTCATCGACGGTTGTGTACAGTCTGATCGGAAATCCTACGCAGCCCTGGTATGGTAAAGGCAATAGACGTCGCAGTGGTGGTCCTATCCCGAAGGTGACGTAACCCGGATGTTGGGATCTTGTGCAGGCGTGGTCACACGAGGTCTGCCAGATCGTGGACGGTCACGAGTCCATCGTCTTGTGATGGTGCTTGGGTGGACATTCACAGCTCTGGCAACATCTGATCGAGATTCGCCTGCTTCCAAGCGACCAATGGCGTTGTTGCGTTGTGCTTCAGTCAGTCTTGGCATAACTGTATTGCGTGTCGGTGGCTTAACACTGAGCTATGGAAACTGAGAACCCGTCACTTTTATAGGGATTTTGCACATGTTGCACTTGCAGAACATGCAGATCTCTCAAACAAATGTGTTGGACACGAATGAGTTTTGGCGAAAAATCCGATGTTTTCCTCCGTTTTCAAAGTGCACAACGTTTATTGGCATTTTGGTCTGACAATCAGTGCCTTAACACGTGTAGCATCACATACTCTGAGCTTGTAACATTATTACATATATTTCTCTTTAAAATAACAAAAATATTCCTTTTGCATTTCTTTTCTTGAAGAATATATATATCATTGTTGAAAATATGTGTCTAATTTTAATTAATCCATAAGAAAAGGTATCTAGAAGGGAAGGGAGAATACTATACATTTATTTACAAAGACACCTAAGTAACAATAAAATATCTGTTGGTTTCTTTCTTATAAGATGAATATTGAATATTACCACTAAATATGCAAGGTTGGATGATGATAGAAGTAATGAACATCTTGTTTTTTAAATTCTCCTGTAACTAGAGGGATACCTGTTAAAGTAAAAACATGGCAATGATTCAAGGTAAGCAGCTTGTGTACATACACCAGATACTTTTCAGTGATGTTTTACATTACTTACCATCTTCTTCAGGGTCCATTCCCTCTGTGTTATAGTAATCTACGATTGTCATACCATCATAACTATGTGTATGGGCTAACTGACCCACAGGACTTCCATAAGAGGTGTGTTTAGAGGAATAATGGTAATCTGAAGGCCTTTGTCCTCGGATTGGAGGGTAACGTGGAGCATCTCTTAGAGGAAGGGGTGGAGGCGTGAGGATGGATGGTCGAAGACCTGTTGTCAAAAAATTATTAAGTGATTAATTGAAGTAAATCTTTTCTGATTAAGTAGAAGTGATTAATAGTCTTTACAATACTTCTAAGTAAACTGTCAAATGGTGCTAGGTTGGGTTAACTCAAAGACATTTCATAGCTGAGATTAAAATACATAATGGTTGTGTAAAATAGGCAAATAATTTTCAGAATACATTATACAATCTCACCTCAAACATCAGCAACAAAAACTACATTTCTATCAATGGAATAATAAATCTGTTCTGTATTATAAATTTGCAAAACATCCAACACAATGGCCTAATAATAATTAAGGAAATGTTGTCATAATACCTGTAGAACCAATAGGAATAGGTGGAAGAACTGGGACACCAAGAGAAATGTAGGGAGCATTTGTTCTTATCTGGTTAACAGGTAAAGAGTGTGATACTGCAAAAGAAAGAAAAATATTCAAACCATGTCTACTTTTGAAACAAAAATACATGAAAAGGACTGCACACAAATGTAACAATTCTTATAATCATAAAGATAAGTATAGAAAGGTGTTAAAAAAAAAACAGACCACAATTAAGATTTGTTGGATATACTACAATCTTTAGTTTATGAGTTATTATTTAGTCTTCATAACAAGTGTTAAAAGTTGATTATTTTAAATGCAATAATTATGAAAAGTTTTATTATGTAACTTGGTACGAGTCATATAATATGTATGCAGTTTAACTGTTGTACGAGGCTTTCTTAACATTGCTCACATCAACTTTCTTGAAACTTTCTAAGTTTTTCTCATTATGTGTAATATTGTTCTTACTAAAGAGTTCAATATTTATAGATTTTTCTCTTGTATATTATAAATATGTGTAGATACAGAGTGCACGTAGAAAGTTAAAGTAAGGTAGTGAAAGTGAAGTGAGATTGTGTGATAGTCAGTTTAGTTGCAACAGACTGTTTATAAAGTGAAAGTTTCACAGACTGAATTTTAACAACAGAGATAGAAAAGAATAATTAATCTGGTCAATTGGGTTTTAAAGTAATTGAACCAGACTGTGTAAAATATTGACATATAATTGTTTAAATCCCTGGATAAAAGTGTGGGAGCCTTTAGAGTAATGAAAGCAAATTTATCACTGACTGTATTGTGATAACAGAGTACAGGAGTAGAGGGTGTTCTCAAGTAATTGAATCTACCTGGACTGTGACAAAGAAAAAGAAGAGATAATTATTTAAAATGATAGAGGAATGAATTTTTGTACATACCTTTGACTTCTTTAAATATACATTATTTTAAAACAAATGGTTTGTGTGCTATCCATTTAATGTTGAAATTTATTGCCAATAAGTAACATACACCTACTGTAAAGAACCAAACCTCATACAACTGACAAGATTTATTAACATACTAAATATTATGAAATGGTACATGTTTTAGATGTGGTATATTTTTTAATGTATGTGTTTATCAAATTTGTTAGTTGCTTACTTAGAGGTATGTGCACTTTTCACATAAAATGTGGCAAAAAACTGCAAAGTTGCTTTTGGTCTAGCTGCTTTTGGTCTCTCTCATTTCCTTGAGATAGCTCTTGGTCTTCTGGTTTGAATGAGATGTTCATTTATATGTAGCATTAATTGCTTTGGATATGTCCGACAGTATCATTAAAAAAAACTTTGAGAGAGGGTTTTGGATGTAGCTTTCCGGCATAAGATGACCATCTAATGTGTTACAAAAATACAGTGTATTTATGTTGCCTTGTATAAAGACTTTTCGCTGTGCCTTTGTACTGTTGTGTCCATTATGTTTCTGATGAACTAAGTTACTAAGAGAACTAAGAACTACTTTGTAGTAAATATTCTGACCAAATATCCAGTTATTATATGAACCTATTTTGTTATTCTATGGGAAATCAGTTTGATCTGAAAATACCACATGGTTATACTGTAATCATTATCCTACAATATGTGAACTCCTAAAACTGTTGGATCATGAAACCTGTTAAGACTGAAAAAATAAGATGTAGCTTCATAAATACAACAGTTGATAACTTTTCATTTTTTTGCCTTTAGTCAAGATTTTTCTGATAATTAATTCAACAGTCTAATAATTAAGAGAACTGCCCATATTATGAATCAACAATCTAATAATTGAGACAGCTGACCTCAGTTCAGCACATTCCTTACTTCTAACTCATGTCAATAATTTGATAAGTAAGATCTCATTACAATATATACCTTAATCATTATACCTCTTTTTCTATATCATGTCAACAATCACTAAAGAAGGAATAGATAAGTTTGCTCTGGATCTTCGAGCCAGCCCAAACATTAAGGACTCAGACTAAGTTTTTAGCTTTCATGATTTTATGTTTTAATTCTTACCACAAACGTTTCACACTGCACCATTACTGAATGATGTAAATTATATTTTACATATAAACAAGCATAGACAAGAACTTCCTGCACATTTATGTTGTGCATGTTTTCCCTTGTCAATCACTCTTCTTTAATTTATTAACCACCCCTCCCAATAAGTATGAAGTGTAATGTAATATACTAACTATAATATTGCCATTGTTCAAGCTAATCAAAATTTTAATAGCTTTCAATCTTGTTGGGTTAAAGAGTTATGAAATCAAACTTCATATCCCTCTTGCCACACCCACCTGTCACATCCTGTCTTTCAAGATTTGCCAATAACTCTGTCATGTTTAATGTTATATTTTTTATAGCCAATAGAAAGCCAATGTTTTCATCCATCTAATGATGTATTATGTTATTTTGTCTTCTGTACAGACAAAATTATTTCTCTTTAAGTACAAGGTTGACTCCTGGGGGATACATATTAAGAAGAGAGCTTGGATGAATCTGTGAGAGTTATGGAACATTGTCTGGTTTTGAGTGATATAACTATATGTTCTTGATGCATTATTTAATTAAATAAAAATCAATTAGTGAACTATTACCAACAGTATAACAAGTATACTGTCACAGGTTTAAGAATACTTAGGATAAACAAATGTAGTTCCATATTACAGTATGATGTTATTCTAGACAGAAAAAAGGTTAATTTTAATGTTCTTTTTGGTGGTTATGAAGTTGATATAATTGACTAACCTTGTATAAAAGTAAGGGTGGAGAAAATAACATATAAAGTTTTACTAAAAAAAAGTTTGAAATTTATCTATGAGACATTAGAGATTATACAGATACAGTTTGAGATTTTTGAGATAAAAAAGTATTTCTAATCTTAACGTGAAAAATCACTTAAGACTCTGAAACACTATCTACATTCTATGGATGAACATTTAGAAAAATACTTCATTAACAATTTGTTTCTTCATGTACAAAAGGATTTTAATATTTACAAAAAGTCTATCCCTGGGACTGAGTCCAGGTTAGGAGAGGAAAAACATTATGTGCCAGGTCACAATGATGCATAGCAGATCTGTTGAGCCCTACACTGAAGTATATATTCCTGTATGTTTACACTTCTTTTCCCAAATAATGTCACCATTAGATTAAATAACTAACATAGATTATCTTACTACAATATATTCCTTAATGTTTATAATTCTTTTACAAAATCATATAAGTGATCCAATAACTAACACAGGTGATCTTACTACAATATATATTTGATATTTTTCAAAATCATGTCTGACTAAAGATTAAATAAAAGTTATTAGGCTTAGTAAATGTGATATTGTATGTTACTGAGTTGAAAAAGCTATACAGATACATGTATTTAACAAATACATATCTTTTATATATTGTATGGATGAAGCACATACTGTAATTATTTTAAGTGAACTGTGAAAGACTACAAACATTTAATGAATGTGTTTATCTGTTTTATTCAAGTATAAAGATGGTACATTATAAAAATTCTTCAGAAGTATGCTCATGACAGGCTTGTCTGTAACATAATTTGATACAGTAACATGAACTGCATGTTCACCAAGACATTTACAACTGATGTGATAGGATTATTATATAGACAATAAAATTATGCATAAAGAGACATATATAGTGTTATAAGCTTCAAGGTATTTAGAGTAAACAGTTGTTTCATGTTACAAATTGCAATCGTTCTAGTAAGAAAAAAGAATGGTAATTTATTTTGTATTTTTTTATGATGTTTATGAGTTGGATAAAATTGGTTGAACAGATATGGTTAGGATAACAGAAAAAAATATAATGTGTTACTGAAGAAAGTTTGATATTTATTTAGGAAATTTTTGAGATTATACAAATAAAATTACATTCAAAAATAATTTTGAACTCATAGCAGTCAACTCCTTGCCTCCATTTATTCATAGACAATTTTTTAGCAAGGATATTTAATTAAAAAACTAAATTAATTTTGTACAAAAGACTTGTAATGTTAACTGCTAAATGTTGCTAAAGTCTGCTAAATTTTGTTAAAATACAAAAAACATTAAAAGTTATGATATGGAAATCTTGATGGTAACAACTTCTGTTAAACTGATTGAATCCATAGTCAGAAATAATGAATGTGTTAATTTGTCTTTCTGAACTATGAAGACTGTAGACGTTTAATGAGTATGTTTGTAAGTCTTTCTCAACTATAGACTACAGATGAATTGATCAGTCTATTTTTATGAAATACAGAGGGCTTTACAGATCTTTAATATATACATATATGATGTGTCTTCTTAATGCATGAATGCAAAGAGATTGTTTTTTATTTACAAATCTAACAACACTACAGCTATTTCTTATAAAACCATAAAAATTGTGTTGGTATGTGCTTTTATCCAAATAAAAACACTACACCAGTTAACTTGAGTAAAGTATCATAATAAAATCTACTTTTGATATTAATAAAATTTATAATGGAAAAAATATAAAAAAGTTTAGTACAAATTATATATAACAACATACATTTACTGTAATTGAAGCGTTGAAGTTGTGAAGGTGAGTGTCCTGATCCCATAAAGTTGATGTGATTGTTCTGCAACCCAACAGAAGTGTGAATTGAGTTTGATTCATGACTGTGATGGTATCGATAGTCACCTCTACTACTGCCATCTAAGGATGTCACCACACCTGCAAGTATGCATGTATAATTCCATATTAATATTACTGCAATTATTACCCCTTTTACAATGTTAAGTTTACGGCAAGTTTACTTTTACTAAAAACTAATTGTCACTTTTTTATTTTTATTCTCTTTAAGCAACACATCTTTTGTTAGCTAGACAGTTGCTGATTAAATCCTGTTGAGTATGATAAGGGAGGTGACAAAAGAAAAAGATCACAAATCCTTATGATAAAACCTGAAGAATCCATTTAACATTGATGATGGAGTGCCATCAATTAAAAAATTTGACAATCCAAGCTCCCGCTGCACCGTAACTCACTGGGAAGTCACCAGTGCTGTTGGGAACATGAGTTGCATCATTGAAATGAAGAAGAGGGTACAGGTAAAAGTTGGGAAAAATGGGAAATGGTAATAGGTGGCATATGTAGCTGCCACTGAGGCAAAAGTATAAAAATATTGATAAGGGTAGAGTGATGCAACCCATGGCTCTAGTGTTTCTTCGATTGTGTCAAAAACCTATCACCACAGACATGGAAACATAGGTAAATCCCAAGTACAAGTCAATGGTAAACAGACATGAACCAAAATCTCATCACTGCTTAGACAGCCCCAACAAAAAAGAAACCACGTATGCAATGCTAGAGCCAAAGATGATAAATGGGTGAGTAAGTAGGAAGGAAGTGAATGGGCATCCCTAGATCACCTATCAGCCTGACCCATGCCAAGTATTCACATCTGCATTTTACCCTTACAACTGTTTTGCAGTATCTTTGTTCTCTACACTTTCTTGCTGAGACTTTCTACAGAAATCCTAGGTTTTCTAACATGCAGTATGGAACCTAAAAATTGTTGGTCCAAGAAAAGACAGTCAGCATAATGGTATGAAAGCATGAGTTGAAATGAAGCCCATGTGGGGCAAGCCATGCAAATCCCATCACTTAATTGAATTGCAAACTGATCAAGGGAGGAAAGAAAGATGAAAAAGGAGTGGCAAGATTGGTCATGGAGTTAGGAAGGACATGGCTTATAAGATACAGGAGAAATAGATAAAACATCATATACCTCAGAAACAAAATCTAAACACATCTCGTCAGTACAAACTGATTCCTCAAGTGAAGGGTGGAAAAGTATGGCAAGTATACAATCCAAGTCTTCATTAGTCCTAACAGGCTCAGTCTAACTGGGAAGAAATGAAGCAATATCAAAAGAACAAGGCTGTCCTACATAACATCTGATATCCCAGTATACAAATCCACCATCAGGTAACTCACCTGAGCCCTGAGAAAGAACATTAATCACTGTTATGACCCCCAAAGTGGTACCATTAACTTTGGAATTTATAGTGAAGAAGAGTCAATGAAAATCAAGCTGTGAGAAAGAATAATGCAACTGGAACTGATAAAAATTTTAAAACAAAGAAACTGTCTGAATGAAAACTGAATAAATGAAAGAAAACAACTTTGTAAGAAAACCTTAGTGGAACATGAAGTGATAGTTTGGTAGAGAAATACAGAAAGATTCACATGCATCATATGATTGCATCATACCCCTATTAATGGAGAAGTTAAGCATTTGCACGAGAGACATGTTGGAATCTTTCAATTCCAATAGGGGAGGCAGAAGGCTCGTGACATGCGTAAATAAAGAGTTTGCATAAGTACTGTATCAGAAAAAGACAGTTGCTGATTAACTCCTGTTGAGTATGTTATAACTCAAAATCAGAAATATACAGTTGCTGAGTTAGTGTAAACTTTGTCAGGAAACAGATATGGTACCTTTACATCTTGGGGCTGCTTTATCCTGAGGGTGCATGTCTCATCTCCCCCCCACCTCTTAAAAATAATTTAAAATTCCAAAGCAATAAACATTATTTGTTAATTACATATAAATTAGAGAACTTTAAAGCCATCAAAAAATAACTCATTTAAAACATACAGTTTATACAACCCTACAGTAACATCCTTTTAAATCCATCTTATGTAAAAAAAATTGGATACATTTACTGAATTAGTGGATACAAGAAAGTTTAGAAACTGCTACATAACAATTCTAAAGTTATCTTGATAATTAGTTATCTGTATTTCTGACAGGAGACAAGGACAAAGATGAGACCATGGACAAGTTAGGGAAACATGATGTGGTGATTAAATATTCTCTCAAGTGCAATTATACTTGGAACAGCCTTTCTGTAAAAAATTAACAGAAAAACAACAACATAATAATAATTATTGAACAGATACACTTGATAAAAGCATAATTTCCTCTTTTCTTTAAAGAAATTTATGATACTCTAAAAGTTTGAAATACTAGAAGTTAACATTTTCTTACAATGAAACTGTATTTCTGATAGGTGCTCACCACCCTCACCCAAAACTATCTTGAACTTGATGTGCCCTCTAAACATTATTAAAATTTTATCGCTAACAGGACACCTGTCTTTATACCCTTTAATATTTGCACCATTTCAGAACATTAGCTGATCACATGACTACTCTGTACCATCTATCTCACTTTTAAATATTTGCTGATACAAACTAGAAATACTAGCACATCAGTGGGTAAGTGGTAGGTGAGAAGAGGTAAGTACTTTGGTGTCGGAAAATGTTAATTTCCGAAACAGTACCACTTCTACTCACCCATAGCTAAGTACCACATTACAAAGGTGGAAAGGCTGGTGAAGGCACAACAGTATTCAGTCAAGTGGAAAGCAATTGTCTTGAAAGAACAGGTGTGCCATAATAAGAAACAAACGTACACCTCTGGAGTATAGAAGTACTTCTAGAACAGTTATGCTCTATGCCAAGTAACAAACACAGTAATACATATCGGGCAGAATGTAATACAGACACATGTCAGGTAATACAGAATTAGCCTGTTGTCAATGGATAGAGTATAATTGGTTCACATATGTAGCAAGCAATAGCATGAGATGTAATAATATTTATATATAAGCATATATGGCTAGGACTAAAGGACTGTAAGTTGTGTATGAATAGGCCAAGTGCAGTACATCAGAGAAAGAACATCCACTGGAAATATTTTGCATAAGTTTGAAAGATAAAAAAAATATGGTATGTACAGGCAAGAAAACATCCAGGGGAAGCACCTTGGGATATGATGGATTATGCCAAGTGCAGTCCACCTGGGCAGAAAACATCCAAATGAAGCACCTGGCATTGGATACATATATGAACTCGGGGGGAAGCACCTTGGGATATGATGGATTATGCCAAGTGCAGTCCACCTGGGCAGAAAACATCCAAATGAAGCACCTGGCATTGGATACATATATGAACTCGGGGGAAAGCACCTTGGAATACTGTTGTATATGTCAAGTGTGGTTCATTTGGGGAAAAAAACATCAACAGACATATACTGGTGAGATCAGTATGAATAATGATGATATCCCATTTTCAATGAATCATTAAATATGAGCCATGAAGTTTGATTTGGTTGATTGTACAAACCCCACTCATGTGGAAACCTCCATAGTCCACTACTCCAGTGACTCAGAACTGGAAGTAGCAAAGACTTCCATGCTCGTTTAGAAGAAAATGGAGGAGGAATATATATTAGAGAGCCTGGAGGAATAACACAGTACAGACAGTGCAATAGATACCTGAAATTCCCTATTTTGAATGGCAGAAAAACCCTGATTATAAGAATCACAGGTCAGTGAGGATGTACAAAATCCTTATTTGCTTTACTTAAGAAGTGCATAACTGACAGTCCTTTACGTATAATGCAATGATAATAATAATGAAAAATATATAAATATATACACACCACATGATAAGTGATTAGTGGTCTCATAGAACATCCCATTTCCACAGTGAGCATTATAAAAGTATACAGATTTAGTGTGAAGGTAAAATATTCAGCATACCTGACATGGAAACACCTACTACCAGGTGTGATCCTGAAATATGATGAATATTGATATAAGATAAAAAATAATAACATGTCGACTTATACCAGTAAAAGGACAACAGATATGTGTAACATTGCTCCTAAAAAAACACAGGTCATGTGTGCAACAAATGTACTGGGAGTTGTCCACGTGAAGGTGGTTTTGAGTAATAAAAGACACAGATGATGAAGTTGGTTGAAAGAAACACCAAGTAGATGGTGAACTTCAGTGGGCACATCAGAATATGTCAGTTGTATCAGCTGATGAACTTAACCAGTAAGTGTAATAGGTGATAGATCATGGGAAACAGGCCAAGTACTGGAACAAATAAACAAAAAAGAGAACCACAAAAGAAGGCAGTACAGGTAAATTAACATAGCAGGAACTAAGCTTGTGCTCCTGAGCAGACATCTCTGACTCTGAGATTGCAGGACCTACTACTGAGGGAATTTCATCATCCACCATATTAAATCTTGAATTCATATGAACAAATTGAAAACAGAAATATTTCTTAAAGAAACAAGTAGAAACAATGGAAATCAAACACAAGAAGTCAAATTATATGTAGAATGAGTTAAAACACACATCTATAAACTAGAATGGCAACTGTGATAGTGAGAATTGTGCTAGAATGGGAAACAGAATTATCTATGTTAGTATAGATGGTGCAGTATGATTGGTGTAGGATAGTCAAGTTATCAGCACGTTTTTTACTGGTGCAAAAATAAATGGTATAAAAGACTGGTGTGCTGTTAGTGATAAAATTTTAGCAATGGTTAGAGGGCAAAACAAGGTTGAGAAGATGTAGTCACATTTCAGAAATACCAAGTAAGCAACTATATTTTGCATACAACTTAATATTCAAGCTGCAGATACTACCTGAAGTTTGTATTTTACGTTGTAGGAGATTATTTAAACTAGTCACACTAGAACTTTCCATTGAAAGATCTACTGGATGTATAGAAGGATTCTGAGTATCGCTGTGAGAGCGACCATGGCCACTGTCTTGCCATCGTCTAGCTGCACTGGGGGAAGGTGATGGAGAAGATGAATTGGAGGGCCTAGTACGTTGGTAGGGGCGAAGCTTAGTGTGATCAGAGAGGGCTAACATTTTTCTAACAGCTTGAGGTGATTCAGTTCCTGTAAAAATGAAACTGGAAATGAAAATTAGCATAGAACGCCCAGAATTGTCTCCTCTTTGCATGTTATTATTGTATTTCTTTGGTTCATTATTTAATGAAATAAAAATTATTTAGTGTATTACTACCATTAATATAAAAAAGTAGGGATGAATGTTATCAACAGTCAACAGAAAACGTAAAAAATGGGGATCTCTTTAGGTTAGTTAAAGTTACGTTAGATAAAACAGATACAAATGTATCATGAGGCATGCTTTCGAGCAGCTCATGGGTGAGGTAATGTGATAGCCTAATGTAAGCTTTACATTTTCTAAGTGATTTACAACTTAAAATGGCATAAATGGTTATAGTTAGACAGGGTTGATAGGCCAATAAAACTTAAGTATAAATAAATGTATATTGGTACAAATTTAAAACTACACCAGATAAACAAATGTTGTTTCATGTTACAATATGAAGTCATTCTAAAAATATAAAAGGGTAATTTAGATTTATTTAATATACTTTTTGGTGATTACTTGGTCATTCAAATTGATCAAACTTGTATAGAGATAGGGTAGAGAAAATACCATATAAAAATGTTTTTACTGTGAACAAATATTTGAAATGTATTTAGCAGGTTTTAGAGATTATGCAAACGAAATCTAAGTTCTGAAATAAAGAAAAGTATTTGTTTAATCCTAACATAAAAATCACTATGCATGTGGTGTACTAGTAAAAAAAAAAACCTGGATATATTCATAGAAAATTCTGTTTTTTTAGTTTATTGAAAATACTTCACTAAAAATATTATTTTTGTATATGAAAGATTTATAATGTTTACTAAAAGTCTGCCAAATTTTGTGAAGATACGTATATTATATTAAAAGAAAATAATACCAAGACTTTAACAACTTTAAATGAGTGCATTGAGATCATGTGGTTTGTCATACTGATCAAGTTTGTGTTCATAGAGTTAATGATTGCACTATAGAAAATTCTACCTCTAAATTGGAAATGATATAATTGTAATTGTAAATAGTCAAATATACAGGTACTAAACATGTCTCCCATGTGGCCACAGCTTCCATTAATTAATTCCATTTATTTAGCAAAGTATTCTTGCTGATTTCAGTTATTCCTCTGTTACAGTTTTAAGCTATATCTCATTTAGTTTTGTAATTATTTTAATCCAGTTTTATTATAAAAATTTCGTACATCAGGTAGTTACTTTTAATCTAAAAAATGTAATAAAAATAAAAATAATGCTCTTGATAAGTAATTAATAATTTTCATGTGGGTAATTAACACTTTTACCTTTAACTTTGAATTTGAAAGATATTGTTTGTTTCAAGGACTCTATAATACAAATTTATTGGATCGAAAACAGAGCTTAACTGAAATTGGAATATTACTTTCACTCTGTTAACATTTATGTTGTATTTTAAAATATTATAATACATATCAAAAATAAATATAAAGCCAAATCTATCATTCTATCTAACAACTGTTACTGATTTATAATGGTTTGGGTGGAGTTTTATGTCCACTGAATAATTCATGTAAATAAATTAGTAACACCAGTACTATGTATTCTTCAAATCTTTTGTAATGCATGTTCACTGTGATCAGTAAAAGACAACTTAAGATATCATACACACAACTGATACTAATTTAAATATTAACTTAAAGCCACCAAAATTTTAAAGGAAATATTTCATTTTAGGTTCAGAATTTTAGATCAAATAACAATCAAAAGACTAAAATATGATATGAGTTTACCAAATTTTGGTCCGGAGTTAACTGATTTTTTCCCTTCTGATGTACTGCTAGTAGTACTGGCCATAGAAAGGGTGGGTGAAGGATGTCGTTTCCTAGGTAGCACACTAGCAGGACCTACCACGTACAACAGTAAATCAGGTAGTATACATATTAGGTCACAATAGAAATTGAAAAACCTGATTAACAATAGTTTAATTTTGTAAAGAATCATATCATATTTAGTTACCATACTGTTCAATTTTGCATTCCAATTACATTGTTATAAAAGAGCTTATAAAATATAACAATAACAAAAAATCAAGATTTTAGAGCGATCTTTATTAATAGTTTTTTTATAGTATGAGATGACATACCTGTTACAACTGCTGGTTCACATTCCAACTAGTGGTTTCTTTATATTATGAGATGACATACCTTTCCCAACTGCTGGTTCACATTCCAACTAGTGGTTTCTTTATATTATGAGATGACATACCTTTCCCAACTGTTGGTTCACATTCCAAATAGTGGTTTCTTTATATTATGAGATGACATACCTGTTACAACTGCTGGTTCACATTCCAACTAGTCATTTCTTTATATTATGAGATGACATACCTTTCCCAACTGCGGGTTCACATTCCAACTAGTGGTTTCTTTACATTATGAGATGACATACCTGTTACAACTGCTGATTCACATTCCAACTAGTGGTTTCTTCATATTATGAAATGACATACCTGTCACAACTGCTGGTTCACATTCCAACTAGTGGTTTCTTTATATTATGAGATGACATACCTTTCCCAACTGTTGGTTCACATTCCAAATAGTGGTTTCTTTATATTATGAGATGACATACCTGTTACAACTGCTGGTTCACATTCCAACTAGTCATTTCTTTATATTATGAGATGACATACCTTTCCCAACTGCGGGTTCACATTCCAACTAGTGGTTTCTTTACATTATGAGATGACATACCTGTTACAACTGCTGATTCACATTCCAACTAGTGGTTTCTTCATATTATGAAATGACATACCTGTCACAACTGCTGGTTCACATTCCAACTAGTGGTTTCTTCATATTATGAAATGACATACCTGTCACAACTGCTGGTTCACATTCCAACTAGTGGTTTCTTCATATTATGAGATGACATACCTGTCACAACTGCTGGTTCACATTCCAGTGACATACTTCTCAACTGGTCTTCATCGGTGATCACTTTATGATTAGCTAAATATGTTTTTACTCTTCTCACCATCTGTGCCTAAGAAAGCATTGAAAACGTGAGTCACATTTTTTTTTCTTGCTTCATTTACAATGTGTGCATTTTTGATGGGGTTTAAATTACACGTGTGTTAACTTAATTTACTTACAGATTTTTATTTGTATAGTTGAACAAGAGTTAAGATACTTACTTCTTCAAACATTTTTTTTGGATGAGGTTGGCCAGTACTTTTTTTCCTTTTTTTTACAGTCGCAGTATTAGATGTAGCAAAACTGTTCAGAGATGCCATAGCAGTGGAAGGGTTGGCTCCACCCAGCTCGAGCATGTTGAAAAGATCCTGGGTCAAAACATCAAAGCACATTTTATGTGTAAAATAGTATTTTATAAATAGTTACTGTGGGTTAACATTATTTATTTTAAAACAGCATGCTATTACTGTTCACTAAGCTTTGTATTGGAAGTCACAAAGGAAATACACAAACAATTAATAATTTTGGTCAGTACAATATATCATTACAGAATACGAGCCCACAAGTTCTAAGATGCACTAGTATTTTACCAATGTGACCATAAATTAATCAAACCCTGATTCAGAAATATTGTTATGAATGTCAGGTTGCTTTGCTGCCATTTCACCTCAGTTTCCTTACAAATATAAACAATTTTAATAATAATCACATTAGGTAAACTACAGTTGTGGGTATTCCATTGGCCTCAAGCTACTGTTTAACCTTATTTTCTGAATACCTAGGATTACTGCCTTACTGGAAGATGAATCTCCTCCAAAACATATCTTGTTCTTGAGAAAATGATATAATGGATATTTTTCCTCAGTCTATTCTATGGAGAAGCCTTCAGCTGTCAAACTTTTAATTTCTATATATTTAACATTTAGCATTCTGTCTTGGGAGCCATGGGTAGATTCCTCACATTTCTGATGAGAACAGCATGATTGCCTATACTTTTACAGATTATGCTGGTATGGCACTCTTTGATTGGTTGAAAGACAGCCAGTCACATTGTAAACTATTAACCTTACAGGCACAGAGTCGGTCCATTGGACTGGTTTCATACTGAAGGATTAATGTTTATTATAAGTCACACATTACTATGTGCATCTTAACAAAATTTGTTAAGCTTTATTTGAAGTGTAAAGTTTGTTCTAAACAAAATATCACGTTTTTCAAAAAAGTATTTCACAAAGATTTTACTGTAAAGTTTTGAAGTAGTTCTGACTAGTGTGAATGCAAAGCAGTTTTCACATTAAGAATAAAAATACCTTTATCTTACAATTTTCATATTTCATTTACATAACCTCTGGAACTTCTCATGTGAATATCATAATGTTTTCAGTAAAACATCATATTAAATCTTATTTTTTCACATCTTTCATGTAGAAAAAATCCTATTTTTTAATGAAGTATTTTTAATAAATTAAAATAAAGATTTGTCCATGAATATACTGAGTATTTGTTTTGAATAGTACATGTGCAAACTGATTTTCATGTTAAGATCAAAAATACTTTTCCTTATCTCAAAAATCTCAAATTTCCTTTGCATAATTCTTAAAGCCTCTTAAATACATTTCAAATGTTTATGTTTTGTCTGTTATTTTCTCTACTATATTCTATATGGGATCAATCAATTTGAACAACATTTGTAGCCACCAAAAAAAAATTACCTGTCTTTTTGTTTGTAGATTAATTCAAATTGTGATATGAAACTACGTTCATTTATCTCAAGTAGCTTTTTATTGGATATAAACATATTCCATGGACAAGTAGGCACGAGAAAATAAATGATTTCAGAAATATGAAAGAGGTGGGAGGAGCTTCTGTGACAGGTGTAAAGGTTTATTGTTATCTCACAGAATAAAGAAGGTGGGAGACTTCTATTTTAAATTCTGGCCTATCAATAACTATAATTCAGTGTTTCTAATGGGTGGATTTTCTTAAATCCATATCAGGGAAAAAAACATCAAAACAGAAAATTTTAGAGCATTGAGGCATCATGTGACACATAAAAGCAAAAGGTTATCTTCATATTTTCTTAGAAATGAGAATTTATACAGTAATAAAATCTGGTTTAAACTATGTTTTGATATCAAATCTATTGATAATAAAGATGCCTAATTAAATTTTGAATGTTGCTCTGTAAAAGACGTGACATATGCATACAATACTACCCCCCACACACACATACATAGAGTTAACATGTGACTGTATTTTGTGACAGTTCATTTTAATTCAAGAGAGAGAGTAAAACAATTATGTAATTTTTGCACTTTATATCCATCTTATTCACTATTTCTATAGTTATTTCCAAACTATATGTCAATACAGTCTTTTAGAATATAAAGTCTGATACCTATTTCAACTTTGGCATTTAGTTTTCTTTCTAAAGTAGTAGATTTTGAGCAGTTCACATTCACTAAAATTTCTTGTAAACTCAAAATATGTTGAATCTGTTACCTAACAAACTGAGACTTAACAAATTTAAGTGAAAATTTCTTTATGTTATACTGTTGTGAAAGAAAAATTAGGAATTAATTCATTATTACATAAACATGTCAATTGTTGCAAAATAAAAATTAGGAATTAATCTATTGTTGACACAAAAATGTCAATTGTTGCAAAAGAAAAATTAGGAATTAATCTATTGTTAGACAAACATATCAATTAAAAGAACATTTAAAGTTTTATAATGAAATAAACAAGATTAGCAGTACCAGTACCATTATTTAAATAAGAAGATAAACAAGATTAGCAGTACTGTTACCATTACTTACATAAGAAGATAAACAAGATTAGCAGTACTGTTACCATTACTTACATAAGAAGATAAACAAGATTAGCAGTACCAGTACCATTACTTACATAAGAAGATAAACAAGATCAGCAGTACTGTTACCATTACTTACATAAGAAGATAAACAAGATTAGCAGTACTGTTACCATTACTTACATAAGAAGATAAACAAGATTAGCAGTACTGTTACCATTACTTACATAAGAAGATAAACAAGATTAGCAGTACTGTTACCATTACTTACATAAGAAGATAAACAAGATTAGCAGTACTGTTACCATTACTTACATAAGAAGATAAACAAGATTAGCAGTACCAGTACCATTACTTACATAAGAAGATAAACAAGATCAGCAGTACTGTTACCATTACTTACATAAGAAGATAAACAAGATTAGCAGTACTGTTACCATTACTTACATAAGAAGATAAACAAGATTAGCAGTACTGTTACCATTACTTACATAAGAAGATAAACAAGATTAGCAGTACTGTTACCATTACTTACATAAGAAGATAAACAAGATTAGCAGTACTGTTACCATTACTTACATAAGAAGATAAACAAGATCAGCAGTACTGTTACCATTACTTACATAAGAAGATAAACAAGATTAGCAGTACTGTTACCATTACTTACATAAGAAGATAAACAAGATTAGCAGTACTGTTACCATTACTTACATAAGAAGATAAACAAGATTATAAGTACTGTTACCATTACTTACATAAGGAGCAGAAGACATGTTCATAAGCTGTCTAATTTCTTTAGCAATCATCCTTAATTTTTCAAAATTAATCTGAAAATTTAAAAATATATAAATTAGTAAGCATTAAGATTATATACCATTACATACACACTAATGAACGTTTTAACAAAGTTAATTGATACATAACTTTGAACCCTTTACAAAATTTTGTTTCATAACTATCTTATCTTAACTAAAAATAACTTCAAAACCTAGTTTTGTTTTTCTCTTCCAGTGGTTATAAGCCCATGTAATTTTGTTTCCACTATTGTATTACTTTACTTTTACTTATATTCAAGTCAAGTTTTACTTCTCATGATTATGCTAGATTTTTAAAGAGATCTTACCATCATAACTTTGTTTCAAACTCCCTTGCTGGTTGATTTTAAGTAATTATATTAAAACTACGTACAGTCTATTTAAATAAAGTTCTTTTTGCCTATTACATATAATACTTCACTTACCAGACCCTCCACTTTTGTATCATTACCAAGGTGGATGAACATAAGATCTTTCCTCACAATTGGATAGAATGGTATCTGTAACCACAGGTAATTTATCATTAGTAAAGTCAGTTATGATGCTACTATCTTTGTAAGAAGCTTGTTAACCAGTACTGCAAAATAATTTGTTTCATTGTACATGGAGGGTAAGCAAATCATTTTAGCTCCTACATTCATTATAACTGCTTCAAGATAATTGTTACATGTCGGTAGTTTTTAATAGAGCACTCAATCCTTATGTTTTTGACAGCCCCATCAAGATGGAATCACTGTTAAACTTTTACAGTTTAAGTTATGTCTAGTATTTATTTTACTTAAAACAAGTGATCAATGTAAGTCACTGTTGCAATGAAACATTAGCATAACAGTTACTTTCAAACACTTAATTTATAACAGTAAGTATCACAAAATATACAAGTCCTAACCCTCTTAAAAATGAAATTGTTAAAATAATGTTAAATTACAAACAAACTAAACCAGTAAATTACAGTTTCTTCAATTAGTTGTATTAAGATAGGTTAAAGGTTGTAGTTTTAATTCACATTAATCTCGTCAGTCCAGATAAGACTTTTGTCAGCACATGGCACCGAACACAATTAATAATTCTGTTTTTTGTACTTAACTGCCAGGTATGAGAAAATCCATATCTTATATCTAGCTACATAGTTAGAGATATTCAAGCTGTCTCTTGCATACTTGGCATTGTCGTAGCATAGTTGTTTCTTGGTTAAAAATAAATAAAGAGAATTATCAAATACTACAGTGAATAAATAATAAGAGAGAATTATCAAATACTACAGTGAATAAATAATAAGAGAGAATTATCAAATACTAATTGTATTTATTTATTTTCAGTAATTCTTTACTAACATACCAATAGAAAACTTCAATGAAGTGCAAACTGAAATAGATGTGTCAATTTTTAGGCAATACAATAATAAAAGCAAAAGTATACATTTTAGAAACCCATGAGTGAAGGCAAAGAACAATATGTTTTGATGTGTCTACCACACTACATCTGCTATATCCAGTGCCAATAAGTCCTTTTGCTTAATATCAGGACTCACCAGGCTAGCTAGAAAATAACAGATATAACAGCAGTCTAGGCACTATACATGTGTATTATCAGTTTTTATACATAACAGCTGTTAGAGTTTCAATGAGATTAAGCGAGTGAATTGTAATTACTATCAATTTTATTTAAGCCAGTTAGAAATTAGGCTTTTATGTAAGGAATAACAACACAACTTTAGTTGATTTTAAAATGCTTATTTATCATTATTTATTTTTACTTGAATTAATGTTACAATCATTCACAACAACTAACAAATCAGCAAGCTACTCTTCTTGTTTGCAGAGGAAGTCACGAAAACACTGTTAACAGGAGAAAACATTTTTTAATTTAGAGATCCCATGAGTGAGAGCAAAGAGGAAAACCTAAAAATATGTGGGACATACTACATCTGCTATTTCCAGTGTTGACAAGGTTTTTCAATAAATGTCAGGACTCATCAAGCTGGTTGAGATAGAAAAGACACAACAGTGGTCTTACCAATCTATATGTATCATCAATTTTTATGAGCAACAACTAATAGGGATTGGAATCAGATTGTTTACAAACAAAGGACGACAAATTATAATAATAATTTAATTTTATGTCTGTTTTACTGATAATCCCTTCAGGGTTTTTAACCTCAAGCTTTCCAAAGAGAACAGATATGCTAGTTTTCTTCTAATGAGATGCAAAATGTAACAGCAACTAACCTCAGTCATGCCTCTAAAAACTGTTTTGCAGAACCACATATTTCATTAGGACTTTTAATTTTACACTAACATACCTTGGGAGGTTGTGTATGCTCACTGCTGATCAGGGTTCGATATTTACACATGTTCCGGGATGGGTCCATGAAATCACTCAGATCCTAAAAACAAGAAACATTCTAAACAAAGTAGTTAGCAATCTGTAAAAAAACAGACTGACTGAATTAGCAAGAAAACATATATATTAACCAATGAATATTATGCTACCTTCACAATAATTAGGTCCATCTAGTCAAATTCAGAGATGCCAACTATTTCAAATGACTGAGTGTAATGATTGTAGATAGAGCCCTTTCACAGTTTTAGTCCTTTTAGATTTGCCAGAAACAAGACAATCTGGAAAATGAGGCCTCTTTTTTTCCATCTTGTGAATGATCGCATCAGTGTGTCTATGCCGCTTAGTGTGTATGTTTTTTCATTTAGCAAAGCCACATTGGGCTATCTGCAGAGCCCACCAAGGGGAATCGACTATGCTGCTTAGAGAAAACAAGAAATACCCATCTACGCAAGTGCTGATTGGCTGACAAGCACTGATAACATAACTATGGATTCCCCCCACTTATCCAGTATGGAAAAGCACCGCACTCAAACTACTGGTAGACGTCAAAGATACAAATTTTTTTTTATTATTTCAAACACAAACATGATTATTGCAAGTAGCCATATGGACTATGTCTTTTATTTATTATCAAAATTTATTTGTATCTCACTAGGAATTTTCTTTTCACCACTTTCAAGCCCTGGGGGAACAATTTATCACATTATTGTATAGGCCTGTATAATATATAATAATTTGGGAGTTGCAACAAGTCATAATATTTGTCTGTATGAGCATACAGTCGTAATGTATACACCAAAATCGTAATGGTAGGCATCTCTGCAAATTAACACAACCAAATGATTTAAAAACATAACACTGCCTATCCAAATTCCAGTTCTAGTTATTAATAAAACAATTCATATCATCCTTTAGTTTCCCTGTTTGTCTGTCTAGTCAAGAAGTTAAGGTCAGTAAGACTTAAACATTGTTTTTGTCTTCAAAATAATTCATTCAAAACAAATTCATTTTTATTCAAAATTCAGTTTTTGTCCAAAACTAAAAAAGTGATTGAAGATTGACATAAAGTTATATACTAATATCCCAATGTTACACTAGGTATCAAATATGACAATTACTTCTGCAAGTAGTCACCTAGAAATAATATCAAAATACTGAATAACTGTGTTACATGCACAGCATAAAATAGGTGTAAAAATGATGCACTAATTTTATATTTTTTAAAATGAAAATCTTACTGTGTAGTATATAGTGCAAACTTTGTCTTTTACATTAGTACTATGAAGAGTCTGCAGGCTATCAACGGTTCAATGAACTCTAGGGGTGGTGTTTTGGTGAGAGTGCAGGGTGAAAAGTTTCTATAAGCTCTATGGTTTGAGTGCAAACTAGTTTTGCATTATTTGCTATCATTTTATGTATGTTATTCTCACATGGCAGATTTTTTTTCAGTGTAATTGGATAGGATTTCTAGAAATAACCTAAGATTCAACAGAAAATGTTATGGAAAGTTAAACTGTCTTCCACACCTTTGACTGAACTGTGAAAAATGAAAAAGACTAGAAACAGTATATACCAACATGAAACAGTATTCATTTCATAAAACACAACCAAAGGTGACAAATGTGACACAGGACAGTTCACTGCCCTGATTGGAACATTCAGAGTTCTTTGCAAAGACAAATCTGTTCCAGACTGAAAAGACATAACACTATACACACAGAACAAAAATGCCATTCTTTCCTAATGCACATGCACTACCCATGACATTGTTTGTCATTCCCATTAACTAATAAGAAAGGTTGTCTTCTCAAATCATCACCATCTAATCTGCCAGTGAAAAGATTGTTTACTTTCACATCTTATATGCTACTTTATAGAAAACTTTCATGCAAGAAGGCACACACAATATCTTAGGTGAGTGATCAAGCTCAATAGGTAACAAAGTGGAAACTAATGCAGCTACTTTCATGGTCAATGTTTCATGTATATATGAGAACTAAGTTGGTATAGAACACAGTATCCATGTATGCTACATCCATGAAATAATCTGTAAATAACTGTGCTTTAAATACTTTTACTTTCCAAAAAAGGAAAACTTAAAGATCTTTTGCTTTTTGATAAATGATATAATTAAAAAGGTTTTGGTTTTATAATGAAAAAAGGATTGGAAATGTAATGCAGAGTAATATCATTTAGACATTGGGGACACATCACGCAAAGAGTTAGCAACTGACATCTTAAATACAAAACAAAATTTAAATTCATGTCTTCTACTTTCATTATATTATTGTTATATGATACTTCTCCTTTGTAAAATGAGAGTTTATCTATTGTTTGAAGTAAAAATAAAGTTTAGCAATTAGAATCACACACCAAATAACCACTTTTAAAGAATACACAATGAAATGCACACATAAATGGCACAAATGTGTAATGCTCCCTCCAAGGACCCAATTATTCCCACTTAAATGTAAAAATTTTAATTATCAGTAGCTTGTTTTTATCTCTTCTGGAGACCAAAAAGTGGTTCAAACAAAACTGTACATCAGGCCCAACTCCAATATGTTTTATATACATTATATTTATGATTATATGTTTCAAACCATTCATGCTATGAGATAATCTTATTTTTATTATTATTTTTCTATTCTAAATAAATTTTTAATATAAATAAATGTTTATTAGTACATAATCAATTAAACTCTCTAATCAGATTACTTCACTTATTATTATTATTATTGTACTTATATTAATTTCACATTTACATCTACAAAACATTTTCACCTTAAACATTTTGGAATATTTAGAAGGCAGTTTTTCCCAGCTGGATCGAAGCCTGGAAACTGCCCCATGGTCAAGTCCACTGAGGATAGCAAACATGGAGTTGAAGTTCTTGCATTCTTTGCACTGTCCTAAGAGAAATGATGTATTTAGGTGCTATTTGTAAATATGGCCAGCTTTTCTTATTTACAAACATCTGTCTTATTTATAACATTATGGACAATTTTGAGCTTATTTGTAATACTGCTGATAAAGAAAAATTGGTCTTCTTACTGTACTCAAATTACCCACTATTTTTAACACCATGCAGGATTCTTGTTTTATTCACAATTTTGTTCATTGCTATCATTTTTGTGATTCTATTTATATCTCTGGTACAGCTTGATGTAATAATACAGTAGATTACCGTAATAAAATCTTATGACTAAATATTTTTTATGGTCATAGGAAACCTGTAAATACCTAAACTGAAGTATAAGCTGTACAAAAATTTAAATAAATGATGATATAATATTCTAAGTAGTCTTATTTTTACCAATTAAACACCCAATAATATAATCAGAACAGAATTTGGTTTGAATTGTGTGCAAAGCTACACAAGGGCTATCTGCACTAGCCATCCCTAATTTAGCAGTGTAAGACTAGAGGGAAGGCAGCTAGTCATCACCACAAACTGCCAACTCTTGGGCTACTCTTTTGCCAATGAATAATGGGATTGACCATCACCTTATAATGCCCCCACTGCTGAAATGGCAAGCATGTTTAGTGTGACAGGGATTTGAACTCATGGCCCTCAGATTACGAGTCAAGTGCCTTAACCACCTTGCCATGCTGGGCCACCAGAGTAGAAAAAAGACCATTAACATTAAGAAATACTAAATGGTGATTTGATTACTTGCTGTGTTTTTTACCTACTTGCTATTTTTATGAAATGCTTTATAATCTTCATCCTCCTTAATGGGTTTGGTTCACTACAAACTTCAGTCACCACCCAGAACATTTCTTTGTTAACAAGCTAAAAAAAACAACAACATTGACATACTGAACTGCCATAAACAAGCAAGAAATGTTAAATTTAACATTATCCTATTTTTATTATGAGGCTTCTTTCGCAAATAAACAAAATATTGTTCAAAAAGGAAAAAAACTGATCAAAAACTTTATAATTGGTTAAAAATAATATTTCTACTTTGAAAAAATGGAATCCTCCTACAATATTTATTAATCAGAAATTTCTAGAGTTAGTACCTCACTAATTAGCAATTTTTATTTAAAATGATGCTCTTCCAAAAGAAACAACAAATGTAAATAATTTTTTTTTTTTTTAGTTAAAAAGGGCATAATAACTTAATATGAATGTTATGATACCCTTAAGAAATAACTTATAACAATATGGTTACTACCTATTTCCTTTACTTGAATTAAAGATAATTTACAACAACACATTGTTGTGCATGAATTTATTAAAATGAATTCAGTGGGGACTTAAATGTATTTGACTTACAAATTAAAAAATTATAAAAATTGCTTTAGTTACAATCTCTTTAAGATCCAAACTATAAAAGACTGCTGAAAATACAACCACTTTACAAACTAATGAAGCATAAAGAATGCTGGATTCAGGACCACTGAGAGATGAGACAGGTTCAAACACATATCTCCTTGTCATTAATGTGATTATTTAAAGGACTAACCCACTGATTTAAATATTTTAACTATTTCTAACCCCAATTAAAACAATTATAGAAATTAGTTCTGATAATAATACAAACTAAGCGAGTTGTTATAATTCCATCATTCATATGTTAATTTCAGTATTTCCTTAAATGCATTTCTGATTACAAAGTAATGTTAAAGTTCTAGTATAGAGTTTTGCATGCCTTGTTTAGTGTATATGTGTTTATTATATCACTAAAGAACAGCAAGACCATTCAGTCTTTTTTTGGTCATCATACTTTATATGAAATTCTTTATCAGGTTCAGCTTACTGAATGAATGCTCAGCTGATGCAACAGTTACAGGCAATGTGCAAAACATCCTCAGAGCAATGTAAACATTGTATAATATGTCATTTAACTTAAAAATGATGGTTTTATTCAAAATATGAAGTGTACTCGAAGCTTTGTGTCCAAACTTTGCAATGGAATTGCTTTTAAGTGTTGCATTTCATCTTTGAATCGACACTGCAAGACATTGGTGGTGTATTCCTCTGAAATATTTTCATGCATTTTCAACTTATTCTGTTGACAGTTTCAGGAGCAAAGGTGAAACTGTTTGATTAACATTTAATTTGGAACACACCTTGTATGTCCACAAACTTTCCTTAGTGCATAGCATTTCTTTGTTATCTGCGTTCCCCAAGATGATGAAATGTTTTGAACTGATATTTATGTCACAGTCCTGTAAACTGTGGTGAAGGATGGATGACTTATTACATACTGTGTTTATGCATGCATATGTGAGCTCAGTCAACATATTGTAGAGCTCACATAGCTAAGGTTACACCTTGGACATGTAAATTTATAAATGATGAAAAAATGATGCATTCTAGTAATCCTGTTTTTAAATAAATTTAAATAATTATTTCAATGAAACATTGGTTTAAAAACAATGCATTCTAGTAATCCTGTATTTAAATAAATTTGAAATAATTATTTCAATGAAACATTGGTTTAAAAACAATTTTAACCTTAATAAGTGGGTAAATTTATTTTTCAGAATAGATTTAATTTTTTTCCTTAATTTTAGAATTACTAGTAAATGGTAAATTTCAAACCTTTTTACTAATATTTGGAATGTATAAAGTTTTTAAGTAATTCTTATTAATACTATTAATTAATTGTTATGAAAATTAATTTTTTGGAAAACAACTTATGTTTTGCATTTCTTCCTGGAAGGAGGAAAAATGAACTAACTATTTTAAGCCCAACAAATTATATTATGAATTAGGTTCCTTTTAAATTACAAAGGTAAATAAAAACTATCAAAATGGAAATATTGTACTGTGAAAGTTGGCTAATGATAACACTTAGTGTTAAAACATCTACCTAAATTAACAATCATTGTATATAAGAAAGGTAAGCTATTAGCTGTTTGTTGTTCAACTGTAATTTTAATATTGTTATTTTGGTTGTTCAGATAATTTTAAAATTCTTGAATATCAGATTTATTCTTAAAAATAGCAAAAGTGTCATCAACACATCTTCTATAATATACTGGTTTCAAATTTTCTGGACAACTTTTTTAATCACTTTTCTTTATAATAACATAAAAATAAATTAGCCAAACATGGTGCAATACTTGAACCTTTAGATAACCCATAAAGTTGTTTGTAATGACAACCATTAAAAACAAAAGACTCTTTGGTGGCATATTGTAATAGTTTTATAAATATAGTTTTTATACCCTAAAATTATCAGAATTTTGAAAAATTAAATTACTTCATGTAATGGTAAATCTGTATGTGTAGATTCAATGTCAAGACTGGTACCCTATAAAGGTTTATCAAAAACCAGTTTAGATACATCTTCAAAAAAATTCAAAACTATTTTTTACTGTATATTTGTTAGTTACATGAGATTAAACCTGATATGCATTTTAGTTTCTGTAGTAGCTGTTCAAAAGTAGAAATATATTCAACACAATCCAATTTTCTAGGACTAATAAAAACAGGTTTCTCTAATACATTGTTCTTACCTCATATATAAATCTACATGTCCAAAATGTACCCTTGGCTATGTGGGCTCTACTATATGTTGTATGAGCTCACATATTATATAGCATGTGCAAGACAGAGCACATAATCAGTTATCCATCCTTCACCACTGTTTACAGGACTGTCACACAAATGTCACTTCTAAACATTTAAACATCTTGGGGAGTGTAGATAGCAAAGAAATTGTTGTGGATACACAAGACGTGTCCTGAATTAAACGCTAATCAAATGGCTTCATCTTTATTTTATTGGAAACTCATGGTAGCACCAATGAAAACTGAAGAAATTAGTGATGATGCTTTAAATATCATAACAGCATGTAAGACCAGCATTGAAAAAAAGTTCTTTTACTCTTGCACTTTGCTGGAAATTCAGATATAATCTGCATAACACTGAAGACAAGCTCTTGTTCATTTCAGATTGCTGGACACTGTCTGAGGTCATCAAAAAAAGTCTCTTCAAACTTGAGAATTTGACACCAGCAGTGGGTTTTTTAGCTTGGAACACCAAGTTTCTTTGAGCAACTATCACAATGATCTTCAATCAAATTACAGACATGGAAATGCAGGAAAATGAAGATATGTACATTACTACACCATCGTTCCTTATCTCAAGAATGAGGCTGAGGTTTGAAATATTCTTTAAAGCTGCTCTTGTATCAAGAAGGTGAGCCACAAATGACTATACACTAGCAATTTGATTTATCCATCTAGTATCAGATATCCAATGCAAAAAAAAATATCCAATCTTATCTTGCAAAATACTTTATTGTTGATGCATGCATAAAAAAAAGTTTTAAGTCATATGCACTATTCCAAAAATGTTACAGCCATTGGACAGCTTACTGATGAATCTACTCCATGTAACAAAGTATAAAGACCAATTTAGATAAATCTCTTTGTAAATTAATAAACTGTAACTGTTCTGAAGATACAATCTTTGTATAAGTTAATGAGCTAGAAAGGTTTTGGTAGATACAAAGTCTTTAAAAATTAACAAACAACAGAGGCTGCTGAAGATACAATTTCTGTATAAACTAATGAACTATAAAGATTACTGATGACACAGTCTCTTTACAAACCAATAATTATGAATATTGCCATACATATGACCTCTTTATAAATTAACAAAATATAAGAAACACTTTTTAAAATTTACAAATACTTGGTTTTACATATTCAGCTGAAAACAGTCATAATTAATGGTTTTCTCATTAGTTACATGACAGATCTGAATTTTAAGGTATCCTTATACAACTTTGGTGATACATGTCTTTTTAAATACTGCTCAAGTCATAAACCTGTAAGGTTTATATCAGTTATTACAATTATTTCTTCTTTCAGTTATAAATAAAATAATATTCTTTACAGTTTCTTCTGCAAACTAAAATCATTCATGCATGCAAACTGTAATTCTCTAAACACCATACAGTAGTAACAGTATTCTTTTATAAACCACTTGGACTTAATAATTGAAAGACATCTTACTGAGATAACAGCAACAAAATCTTTGTTCCAAATTTACAATTATAGATCATTGGAGCTCTAGAAGTATAGAAACAAATTCAAATGACAATCACAGAACTTTGGTTCTCCTATTTACCTCAGCAAACCATGAAAGTGTTGGTGTTCCATATTTGGAGTTAATTTCGAAAAGGTCTTCAATATATTCAGTAGGTTCAATGTGGCAGAAGATGTTGAAATCTTCCAGTGTAAGTTGGGTGGCTACTTCCACACTGTTTAACTGGAGGAAATTAATTTGACTTTCTCGCAACAGTTCCTGTGGCAGCACACCAAAAAATATTGGTTATTATTTTTTCTTGTTTATAATAAATAAATTCAAGACTAGACTGAGATTTAATGTGAGAATAACTGTTTAATTATACATAATTAATGTAGCTTACACATATGCTTTTAATTTGTCTAATTAAACTGCATAAATTTCACAACAAATTGATTGAAAATAATGATATATTTATTAGTGGTGGTTTTGTACTTGAAGTAACATTTTGCATTTTGAAAATTATAATTAATTTCAAACAGGCACTTTTCCATGAGGTTTGGCCTCTTTCTTTGGTCACTTTCATGTTATCAAGAACCATGTAACTAAAGGTTCTAAATGACTTTGACACAATACAGTGCATACATGAAGTTAACAGTTCTCCCACTCTCCTACCTTGCACATCACTTATTGTGCAAGCATCAGGAGAATATATAAAAGGTCTCCTTTCCTGCCATAAATCAGATTTCTTTGTTTGCAGTCTTTATCACGTAATACTTTCCTTCCAGTTGGGTAGAAATGTATTTCAGAGATAAATACCTATCTGAAGTATATTTGAATTTTAAAAATGCAAAATTCAAAACAGGAAGACTTATCTCTTAAATACTAAAAACAAAATAGCTATATTGAGATTCAGGAGGGAAATAACTTGGTCTCTTAGGCAGGAAGGTAGCAACCAACACTATGATGTTTGAAGGAAGTGATAAAGTAGATGTTGAGGGTATTACATAAACAGAGTAAAGGTCAATGGATTAGATTTGTGGAAGAAATTAGTGGAGCATCCAACCTTACAGAAGACTGGACTAAAATAAGGACATTCACAAGGAAGGCATTCTCATGAGCAGGGTAGCTCATTTGTCCTATATATATAAGGGGATGTTGGGTGATATACGAGTACCTATGGAATCATTCACATTCTCAATTGATGATATAACAGGTATTCAGAGTCAGCACAGTGCTTTGTCTTTTGCCTGTAATGGAAAATTATCAGAGAAGGAGGCCAATAATAAATAATAACTGAACATGCTTTTGGGAATAAGGCAACTCTGAAATGATTAGCTAAGTCACAAAACTGGCCCAGTAAGTAGGTCTCCAGGAAATATAAAAAAGAATCTGGCTGATTCTTTGATGAGCTCAACACCAGATAAAGTTAATAAAAAGATAAAAAAAAAACTGGGATTTTGAGACATCAGATTGAGAGCAGATCTCTTGTCCCCATTGTCTTGCAGGTTAGTAAAAGTTATCTAATGATTACAACATAGAAACTGTAGAAAGAACATTGTATTTTATTTGAAAATGAACTGTCTCTATGTAAAGATGAGTTGTGCAGGACTCCAATATCTTAATTTCTTTAAACCACAAAGTGATGGGAGTAAAAACATGGAAAAGAATGATTAACAACGTTGACTGTTCCTTTCTGAAAGATATTTGAGACTTCCTTATCCAGAACGTGCAAGTGACTGGACTGGACGAAAAAAAAAAAAAAAATGATTATAACTAGAACAAATGATCCAGCAAATTAAAGGATCTAACAGATGAACTAATAATCTAAAACACTCCCCTTTCCCAACAGTTTAGATGGAAAATTGCTCTGGAACAGAGTCACTGAGAGGACTATACTCACCCACCTTACATACATTTATGTTTGGCTATTCAGTCGGGTCAAAAAGGAAGAAGCGTACATACAACACATGAACGTTACTTACTGATCATTTGAACATAAATACCAGTAAACTGAAATACTGAAAACTTAATTTGTTTTTCCTGGTATAATTTTCAATGACAAGTGTTGGTGAAAACCTGAAAAGATAAACAATGTACAGAAGAAACTGAAATATTATCCGAGGATTAAAAGATCTTGAGATGTAAAATGTGTAGAGAAAGACTCCTCTGCTAAAAGGTTGATAACTTTTAGATAACTTCTAAATGGACTCATAATGACCTGAAGATAAGGGGAAAGTGGAAAATACAAGGAGTCCAGAACTGAATCATCCAACATGAGATTAGCAGCCTTACGTATGACATAAACTAGTTAAAGATTTAAAATTTTGATTTTATTTGAGAAAGAACAGCAGAAGCTTCTTTGCAATTAAGGCCTGTAGATAATTCTGTATTTCAGAAAGTGATGTTGAGCATGGTTACACAAAAAAATAGTTTGTTTTTTCTATCATCCTGAGAAAACAGAGGATGTTTCACAACTCAGAAATAACTGATTTAATTGATAAATAAGGGCCAACAATACAGCCCTAGAATCTTTATGTACAATAAAGGCAGGCTGTATGTAAGGCCTCCAAAGAAACTATAATAGTTCCAATGTAAATACATTTGTAGCAGTAGTTAACATTGACTTCAGAATTCATAGTAACTGAAGTAAGCAGCATAACTGTCAATAAGATCTAATTAACGTGGAGTTATGTACCTCTTTCTGATGCATGCACAGTAAGTCACATGGAAAGTGATAGAATGGAAAACTCTTGGTAACTTGAAACATGCTCTGCATTACTTAAAGGAGACTCAATACCTAAAATCATGTGGGTTTTTATTTTACAGCATGAAGAAAATGCAAAAAGAAAAAGTACTTAGTATTCCAGACAAAACAATGGTTTAATTACATAATTAGGATGTTACTAAAAGCAATTTTCTTATCAAACCCACAACTGCATACCAAGTATTTATATTAATTCAAAAGCATTTTTATCTTTAGTGAACATCATATATTTAACAATGAATATTTAAGATGATATAAAACTTGGTTACCAAAAAAAAACATAAAAATATGTTTATTGTGGGAATTGAAATGCATACAAAAATAATTTTTGTATTACAGACAAAAACTTACTCCTGCTAAATCATCAGGCACAAGGGCTTCAGTTGATGAATTATTTTTCAAGTAGTAACGACTGCTGAGTCCTATACGCTCTGCTAAATTTTGTATTTGATCTGGTAATCTTCGTTGTTTAACAACACCACCTTCTCCACAAGTGACCTCACAGAGTGAATAATTACTAAGAAAAAAAAAGTATGCAAGTCAGTATACCAGTTAACAATGAATGTGTTACTGTTACAATTTAATAATACTCAATTTCATATTATGTTATAACTTGAAAATTTATCAGTCAGGAACTAGTTAACACTAGATATGGCAAAACTAGCCTTCATTATTCCATTCACTCAGTGTTAACTGTCCTTAAGCAGTGAGCATCTTATGCTGAATAGGACATTCATATCCATCCAATTTCAATTCTGCCTCTCAACATTCAAGTTTTCTAGCTTTAAAACCTATAAAAACATTATTCAGTTAAATATCATTTAACAAAGGGCTTTCAAGTTCGAGATTAATAATAATGAAAAACAGACTAGTTAATTTCTAAGAACACAACAGTAAAAGTTTATCTAAATTTTTACCTGCTGGAGTCTGTTATTCCAAACTCTCGAAGTGACAACATCACCACTTCTCTGGCAGTAGTTTCCTGAGAATGATAAAAGTTATGAAAAAAAACAAATGTTTATGTAATAACAAAGTCATGGTGAAGTTGTACAAGAACACAGATTAATAATTGTCTTAACAAATAATTATAGTTCTAATATGATAATTGTGGTTTATTCATTTGGTTTGCTTTGTTTTGAATTTTGCACAAAGCTACACAAGGGCTATCTGCACTAGCCGTCCCTAATTTAGTAGTGTAAGACTAGAGGGTAGGCAGTTAGTCATCACCACCCACTGCCAACTTTTGGGCTACTCCTTTACCAATGAATAGTGGGATTGACCATCACATTATAATGGCCATATATGGCTGAAAGGGCAAGCATGTTTGGTGTGACTGGGATTCAAACCCACAACTCTCAGGTTATGAGTCGAGTGCCTTAACCACCTGGCCATGCCAGGCCTGTTTATTCATTTAAGAAAATAATGGTAAAAATTAGAATTAAGTAAATAGTTTAGTAGGAGTATGAAATTCTAGATAATGTACAGCTCAATGTAGAAAAACGGAACCTTAAATGAATGTTCAACTGTACAATAGTATTCTGTAATAGTTAATGCAGTTTTCCAGACACAGAAATATACATGGTGCACACCTTATGGACAAGCAAATACTTAAATGTTTGGTCTGCTCTGTACACTTTAAGCACATGCTCTGGAAAGTCAGGTCTTAGCTCTGATTCACAGTAAGCTGACAAAGATGCCAAATCTGGATTGCTGTGACTATGATAGAGGGATCCAGTCCCAGAGGATCGTTGAGGAGAACTTGCTCTTGTCCCCTGATGATATGTTGATCCATTACTGCTGCCACTGTTTAGGGAATACAAACTGTCATCGGAACTGTTTAGCTGCATTTCACTAGAAAAAAAAAAAGAATTGATGCATTCAGTTTTAAGCCCTTAACAGTTATAAAGGTCACCAATAAAATGGAACATACACAGAAATTACAAGATTAATTAAAACTACAACAGTCATTAAAATTATAATTTGATAAAAAAACAATTAATAAAGTGAACATACAAGAAGAACATACTCACAAAAAGATATATTTGTTAAAATTATTTTTACCTATTGCAGGCTTCAAGTCGTGGTCTGGGAGTCATTTTTCACTTATCACATTTTCACTTCAAATATTTAATATTAATTATCAAGGTATAATAATGTTACTACTTTACTGGTTCCTAATGGATTTAAACAAACATAAGAGTACATCCAATATTTAATAAATACGTTTTCATATGACGAACAGACTGAGAAATAATTTCTAAAACAGAATTAGAAACAGAAGTAGAAAATAAACTAATGTATGATGAAATATTAAAAGTAGACAATAAAAGGAAAGCAAAATTTTCACCATACTAAATATATTACAACTTTACAAAATATTTTGTATTTCTATAAGAAATGTGATTAAAATATGAATTCTAAGATTAATTCTTTATTCTTTCAGTCTCATTACTATATCTACTAAAGTTATTCTAGAATCACATTTACAGTTTGACATATTCTTATCAAAATTTCACTGTTAAAAATATGTCAAAGTAAAAGGGTTAACAATACATGCATCAGTTACAAATTGTCAACTTTCTTCATTTAATATGAATACAAAAAGGTACAAAATGTTTCAGAATTCTCTCTTTGTAAAGTGGTGTAAACCAAGAACCATTGGCTTAGCTCTCGTCAAAAAAAATTCCTATTTTCATATTTCTTCTTTTTTTTTTTAAACAATTTGATGTGAATCACATCAATAACTGAGTTAAAGAACTTAACATAAGAAACATCTATATGTATTAGAAGTCCATATAATTTACTCACCTATTTACTGACTTGGGTATGATGTTTATTTTTGCTAGAGCCTTTTTTAGCTTCACTCTATTACTGAGGGTCTTGAATCCTTTCTTTTCATGTTTATTATTTGTAGCAGGATCAGATAATGTCTTACGACAATGAAGTGTTGGAGAGTTTGGAGGCAAGAGTAATGCACTCACTCCTAACTCCAAAGGAATGTCTACTATTCCTCTGATGTCTCCCAAGTCAAAGTGAGAGGATAACCTTGCCTTGGGATCAGGTTGTAAGTGAGCAATTTCTGATACCTTTCTTACTTGTTGTCGAGGAGAATTTACAGGTGTGTACAGCATCTCTTTAAAAGCTTGAAGTAAAAAAAAAACAAACAAAACACAACTTGTCAGGTTACTAAAACACAAAACAACACAAGATTTATATAAGCCATTTTTTAATTCTTTTAATGTGTTTTCTACAACATAGAACTGGCTACTTTTTCTAAATTGAATCTGTAAAAATGACCAATACCTGAAAAATTTCACTAGGAAACATCTTTTAGCTGTTTTTTATTTTTGTTATACATATATGTACGTACATACAAATAATTATTTTCATTATAGACCAAACAGATTGGCATCTTTACACAATACTTTACAGAATACCTTTATCTGAAATTACAAACACTTAGAAACAAAACTGTTATTTCTGTACATAAAAACGATATTAAATTTTATATCATCCTACCTAAAAGGTTGGATCTAACAGTAATGGAAAGATGTGTTGTTCCTCGTAAAATTTCCAGAGCTCGAGCATGGCTCACGTGTTCAAAACTTTGTCCATTAACTTCCAAAATCTAGAATTAGTTAAAACTTTTGCTTTTAAGTAAAAAACCAACTAAATCAATAAATTCATATTAATGATTATTCTATACTGAAAAGTTAAAATTTTTAAATATAAGAAATAACTTTTTATTGTTTTAATAAACTTACAACTTTGAACAGAACTTTTACTGTGTTGCCATCAAACTTATGCTTGCAAAAACATAAAAGGGAAAACATAACTCAAGAGAGAATGTGAACTGTCGTTATGCCATAAGATGTTAAATATTAGAATTCTTTGATGAAACACACCTGATCCCCTCTTCGAAGACCCATATCTTCTGCTTTGGAACCCTTGCTGACCTTGGATATAAAGATACCAAATCCTCGCTCATAGCCACCAAGAATAGAGAAGTGAAGAACATCGTCTCTTGTAGAGCGAGCTAAAGTAACAGTTCTACTACGAGCTTTAGTAGCACAGGCAATGTTTAGTAAACGTAACTGGCTGTGCATTTTCTAAAAAACAACAAACTAGTTTTAGCTTTAGTATTTTTTTTCTTTTCAACATAATGAGAACTGACTACTCTTTAATGTTTACACTGTAGAAACAAAATAAATATATTATGTTTTTGTGTTTCACTTCATTTACTGATGCTTTTCCAAATTCATTATAAATTAAGTATATAAACAAATTAATTAGTTTATTATAAATTATCAAAACTAACAGAAAATAAAATTACCTCTTGTTCAAGAAGAGAGTCAAATGTTTCCAGAAATTCCATCATATCTGCATCCATTTCGAAGTCTGTAAAATGATTATTAACCCATAGGAGAACAACTCTTGTGACCTAAAAGTATTCAAATTAAATTCTATAAATAGTAATTGTACTTCAGCTTACTTTGTACAAATATAGATGGGAATGTTTTTATGTTTAGATATTATTACTATAAATAATTATTTTAAAGTTTTGATATTATCTACATTACAGGAGCTCTATGACAACCTTAGCCAATTCATCTTTCATGTTCTTTAAGTGGTTGAAATCTACACACACACAAACACATGGTAAACTTTTAAAAATTATGACATTTTGCTTCACTTGGGTTTAACAGATAAAATGTAAAAGTACATCATATAAAACATATATATTATTTTAATTGTTTTTACCGTGAATTATACTTTAGATATTCAAGTAACTTTGTTTCACTTAAACTGTTAGGCTTTACCTTGTCTCGCAGCTGATGATTTTTAAACCAGTGAAGAAGGTTACTACCTATAGTAAGAGGTGAATTAACAAAAGTTCTCTGAGTCAGTAAAAAATCCTCTACATAACTGGGGTCAAGGGAATTTTCCTCCACCAGTTGGGCCATTAACCTCTCAGGTGTACCCTACGTTAAACAAAATAACATTTGAAGTAACTATTCAGCAAGTAATAATAAAAATTACGTATGATGTGCAGATAGCTATGCCAATTATTACAAATACAAGGTAGGGATGAATACTCAAAACCATACAAAAACCACTACACAAGTTGCAAATATTTTCAGAGATCGACCTTTATTAACAATTAAATGTTGAATTATTGTCAATTACATGAATTCAGGTTTCAACAAAAGTATTTACACTTAATAGTGCTGTATACAGTCTCAGGGTGCCACAGTGAAGGATCTGAAACTCTCAACCTTTTTTTTTTTTTTAAACAAGAACCCAAGGGAGATTTTCAAGGATCCCATAGGTAAAATTTAATGAACTAAAAAAAAGAGGAAAAAACACTTTAATGTCAATGAAAAACTTTATTAACAATGTACACTACATGTTTATTTTCTGGAAGTGGAAAAGAGTATGTCAGTGTTCAATGAAAAAGCTTTATTTACAATGTGCATTGCATGTTGTTTCCCTTCAGGAGTGCAAAGTAATTTTCATGATAAAATTAAAAACACTTTTCTTCATCTGAAAATTTTTTGAATATCATTTCCTAACCCATAAAATCTCCTCAGTAAATAAGAAATGTTTTTTCACAAAACTTTATATTCTGTTATTTTCTTTACCATAACTTAATATGAGTTTGATTGACTTAACTGTCCTCATAACCACTACAAAGAGGTTAGGAAACAATGACTGACTTCCCCTAGTTTTCTTCTGGAATGACTGCAGGTTGTAATAGAAAAACTCAACTGTTTATCCTCAGTAGATTAAAACTAGCTATTAAGTATTATATTGCAATATATATATTGCAAATCACACAGCAAACATGTAGTTCACATTATGAGCGACTTGTGGGCATATTTCATTAAAAAACAATCTTAATATTATTATTTATTTTACTTAAGTTAACTTAAAAAATTTCAATTGTATATTTTCTTTACTTTTATAATAAAAAATACAGATGAAAAACAATAAATAAAGTACTTATCTGGGTCTTTTTTTTCTCTCAACTATTAATGAAACTTAGTCCTACATTTTTTACACTAACTGTACTAATGCATTCAATAATTTCTATTCAATTAAATAATGCATCAAAAAACACAAAATAAGAACATGTAAAAGGGAAATGATGTTACATAAATATTACAGTTTCTCTGGTTTTCTAACTATGCAGCAAAAGACGTTATAAATTCGGCTATCATGTCTTTCTCCTAGGAATGAAGTTTGAAATGGAAGGAAAATAGACAGTTTTCTGTACAAACAACATTACATCATTTGACAGATTAAAATTGTGACTCTCTATCAGTTGTAAATAATATATTCTTAAATATCAGAGATAACTATTGGTAAGTTCTGGAAAAGAGGCAGTGACAGATGTTCATGCCAAAAGAAGTCTGATTTTCCATGTTATTGTTCTGTATGTAAATAACATCAAAAGAAGTCTGATTTTCCATGTTATTGTTCTGTATGTAAATAACATCAAAAGAAGTCTGATTTTCCATGTTATTGTTCTGTATGTAAATAACATCAAAAGAAGTCTGATTTTCCATGTTATTGTTCTGTATGTAAATAACATCAAAAGAAGTCTGATTTTCCATGTTATTGTTCTGTATGTAAATAACATCAAAAGAAGTCTGATTTTCCATGTTATTGTTCTGTATGTAAATAACATCAAAAGAAGTCTGATTTTCCATGTTATTGTTCTGTATGTAAATAACATCAAAAGAAGTCTGATTTTCCATTTTATTGTTCTGTATGTAAATAACATCAAAAGAAGTCTGATTTTCCATGTTATTGTTCTGTATGTAAATAACATCAAAAGAAGTCTGATTTTCCATGTTATTGTTCTGTATGTAAATAACATCAAAAGAAGTCTGATTTTCCATGTTATTGTTCTGTATGTAAATAACATCAAAAGAAGTTTGATTTTCCATGTTATTGTTCTGTATGTAAATAACATCAAAAGAAGTTTGATTTTCCATGTTATTGTTCTGTATGTAAATAACATCAAAAGAAGTCTGATTTTCCATGTTATTGTTCTGTATGTAAATAACATCAAAAGAAGTCTGATTTTCCATGTTATTGTTCTGTATGTAAATAACATCAAAAGAAGTCTGATTTTCCATGTTATTGTTCTGTATGTAAATAACATCAAAAGAAGTCTGATTTTCCATGTTATTGTTCTGTATGTAAATAACATCAAAAGAAGTCTGATTTTCCATGTTATTGTTCTGTATGTAAATAACATCAAAAGAAGTCTGATTTTCCATGTTATTGTTCTGTATGTAAATAACATCAAAAGAAGTCTGATTTTCCATGTTATTGTTCTGTATGTAAATAACATCAAAAGAAGTCTGATTTTCCATGTTATTGTTCTGTATGTAAATAACATCAAAAGAAGTCTGATTTTCCATTTTATTGTTCTGTATGTAAATAACATCAAAAGAAGTCTGATTTTCCATGTTATTGTTCTGTATGTAAATAACATCAAAAGAAGTCTGATTTTCCATGTTATTGTTCTGTATGTAAATAACATCAAAAGAAGTCTGATTTTCCATGTTATTGTTCTGTATGTAAATAACATCAAAAGAAGTCTGATTTTCCATGTTATTGTTCTGTATGTAAATAACATCAAAAGAAGTCTGATTTTCCATGTTATTGTTCTGTATGTAAATAACATCAAAAGAAGTCTGATTTTCCATGTTATTGTTCTGTATGTAAATAACATCAAAAGAAGTCTGATTTTCCATGTTATTGTTCTGTATGTAAATAACATCAAAAGAAGTCTGATTTTCCATGTTATTGTTCTGTATGTAAATAACATCAAAAGAAGTCTGATTTTCCATGTTATTGTTCTGTATGTAAATAACATCAAAAGAAGTCTGATTTTCCATGTTATTGTTCTGTATGTAAATAACATCAAAAGAAGTCTGATTTTCCATGTTATTGTTCTGTATGTAAATAACATCAAAAGAAGTCTGATTTTCCATGTTATTGTTCTGTATGTAAATAACATCAAAAGAAGTCTGATTTTCCATGTTATTGTTCTGTATGTAAATAACATCAAAAGAAGTCTGATTTTCCATGTTATTGTTCTGTATGTAAATAACATCAAAAGAAGTCTGATTTTCCATGTTATTGTTCTGTATGTAAATAACATCAAAAGAAGTCTGATTTTCCATGTTATTGTTCTGTATGTAAATAACATCAAAAGAAGTCTGATTTTCCATGTTATTGTTCTGTATGTAAATAACATCAAAAGAAGTCTGATTTTCCATGTTATTGTTCTGTATGTAAATAACATCAAAAGAAGTCTGATTTTCCATGTTATTGTTCTGTATGTAAATAACATCAAAAGAAGTCTGATTTTCCATGTTATTGTTCTGTATGTAAATAACATCAAAAGAAGTCTGATTTTCCATGTTATTGTTCTGTATGTAAATAACATCAAAAGAAGTCTGATTTTCCATGTTATTGTTCTGTATGTAAATAACATCAAAAGAAGTCTGATTTTCCATGTTATTGTTCTGTATGTAAATAACATCAAAAGAAGTCTGATTTTCCATGTTATTGTTCTGTATGTAAATAACATCAAAAGAAGTCTGATTTTCCATTTTATTGTTCTGTATGTAAATAACATCAAAAGAAGTCTGATTTTCCATGTTATTGTTCTGTATGTAAATAACATCAAAAGAAGTCTGATTTTCCATGTTATTGTTCTGTATGTAAATAACATCAAAAGAAGTCTGATTTTCCATGTTATTGTTCTGTATGTAAATAACATCAAAAGAAGTCTGATTTTCCATTTTATTGTTCTGTATGTAAATAACATCAAAAGAAGTCTGATTTTCCATGTTATTGTTCTGTATGTAAATAACATCAAAAGAAGTCTGATTTTCCATGTTATTGTTCTGTATGTAAATAACATCAAAAGAAGTCTGATTTTCCATTTTATTGTTCTGTATGTAAATAACATCAAAAGAAGTCTGATTTTCCATTTTATTGTTCTGTATGTAAATAACATCAAAAGAAGTCTGATTTTCCATTTTATTGTTCTGTATGTAAATAACATCAAAAGAAGTCTGATTTTCCATTTTATTGTTCTGTATGTAAATAACATCAAAAGAAGTCTGATTTTCCATTTTATTGTTCTGTATGTAAATAACATCAAAAGAAGTCTGATTTTCCATTTTATTGTTCTGTATGTAAATAACATCAAAAGAAGTCTGATTTTCCATTTTATTGTTCTGTATGTAAATAACATCAAAAGAAGTCTGATTTTCCATTTTATTGTTCTGTATGTAAATAACATCAAAAGAAGTCTGATTTTCCATTTTATTGTTCTGTATGTAAATAACATCAAAAGAAGTCTGATTTTCCATTTTATTGTTCTGTATGTAAATAACATCAAAAGAAGTCTGATTTTCCATTTTATTGTTCTGTATGTAAATAACATCAAAAGAAGTCTGATTTTCCATTTTATTGTTCTGTATGTAAATAACATCAAAAGAAGTCTGATTTTCCATTTTATTGTTCTGTATGTAAATAACATCAAAAGAAGTCTGATTTTCCATTTTATTGTTCTGTATGTAAATAACATCAAAAGAAGTCTGATTTTCCATTTTATTGTTCTGTATGTAAATAACATCAAAAGAAGTCTGATTTTCCATTTTATTGTTCTGTATGTAAATAACATCAAAAGAAGTCTGATTTTCCATTTTATTGTTCTGTATGTAAATAACATCAAAAGAAGTCTGATTTTCCATTTTATTGTTCTGTATGTAAATAACATCAAAAGAAGTCTGATTTTCCATTTTATTGTTCTGTATGTAAATAACATCAAAAGAAGTCTGATTTTCCATTTTATTGTTCTGTATGTAAATAACATCAAAAGAAGTCTGATTTTCCATTTTATTGTTCTGTATGTAAATAACATCAAAAGAAGTCTGATTTTCCATTTTATTGTTCTGTATGTAAATAACATCAAAAGAAGTCTGATTTTCCATTTTATTGTTCTGTATGTAAATAACATCAAAAGAAGTCTGATTTTCCATTTTATTGTTCTGTATGTAAATAACATCAAAAGAAGTCTGATTTTCCATTTTATTGTTCTGTATGTAAATAACATCAAAAGAAGTCTGATTTTCCATTTTATTGTTCTGTATGTAAATAACATCAAAAAAGATTTTCCATTTTATTGTTCTGTATGTAAATAACATCAAAAGAAGTTTTCCATGTTTATTGTTCTGTATGTAAATAACATCAAAAGAAGTCTGATTTTCCATTTTATTGTTCTGTATGTAAATAACATCAAAAGAAGTCTGATTTTCCATTTTATTGTTCTGTATGTAAATAACATTAAATGCTATGTAAATTATGCTTTGCCTAAATGAAGAAAACATTACAATGAGTAAATTAGATTAAATTTCATATTTCACAGAGAGATGGTAAATATTAGAGAAGACACAGATGATAAACATCACAGTTCTTGTACTAAGAGAAATTGAAATTTTTTAAAACATTTTTTTATAAAATTAAAACTTAAATAATACTAAACTTGGTTTATTATCTATGTTCTGATCCTATGTTTATTCACGTACATTATAATTCTGTGAAAGTTGTGACATGCATACTTTGACCTGTCCAAAGTGAAAAAATTATTCAAATGATGCTTTCACGATGACTTATTTTCATGCAATTCATTGTCGTTGATAAAACCTGTTAGAAGTTAACTGTGAACAGTCATGTGCAAACTATATTCTGTTTAGTTTGTTACAGTATAAAGTTCAAAATACATATACTTGTTTGCCATGCATATGGGGTGTTTTGCAGTGTGTATTTTGTACCTGGGGTGGGGTGAAATCTCATGGGTCTCAACAAATTCTTGTGTATACAGTACTCAAGAGTTCAGATTAACTAGATCCCTTGTATCTTAGAGTGGCTAATAACCATAAGCTTCTAAGGTTCACTGGCTTCTTTGGTAAGGATTTCTCTACGGTTTTATGTTGTCATCCCTACTTTGTTTCTGTGCGTTTCTTTAACATTATTATTCCTATATCATACTTAGATTTTGCAAATTTATTTTACATTTACTAGTTTACCTTTTTTGAAAACAATTTCATTAAAGTAGATTGATAAATGAACATTTGTTTTAAATTCACAATTCAAAGGTAAAGTATATTTATATCACATTAGTTTGGTCACTTTCTCTGATTCTGGATTACAATGGGGCCAATGAAGCTGTAATGGTTCCTCCAGGAAAGTACAAGCACCTTGGAGTGCTGATCTAACATTAAGAAATCTTAATCATATGGTAAAATGTCTCACTAATTTCATCAGTTTCATCTAGTGGTCTGTAACAAACTGCCACTAATAGTTTCAGTCTCCTTGCTATTTTCTTCAGTATTCTCAACTTCAACAGGATGTAATTCACACTTTACATACAGAGTCACTCCTTATCCTCTCTCAGATTTGCACACTAACCAATTAGCCCATGCTTGGCTCACACACAAAACTTGACATCAGCATGTGCAAAAACGCATTATTAAAATATTTAATTTTCCTGTATAAACCATGTTTCATTGACATTGTGTAATTACATACTACAGCTATCCAGATGCACAGCCTTAGTGTCTGTAGATTTGATCCCATCACAGAATGGTAATTCCAAGGACTAGGTACTTTGACAAGTTCTTATGGTTAAACGTTTCTTTATTAAAAAAACACTAGGCAGACTCTAAATGACCTCCATGAATAATTAAATATATGAAAATACCAGGAGTAGATATAAGCTTTTTCACAAGTTTAACACATGCTTACCCTGATGACTATATGACCTTGCCGACTACCACCATCCAGGACTCTTCGTTCTGTTATGAGAACCACATGACCATCTTCTTCATGTTTCCTAGTGTTTTCTTCCCCTTGGTGGAGTATTTTGTGGTAATCGCTCTGTGCTATGCATACAAATTGACAGTCATTCACTTTAGTTCGCATCAGACCCTGATGATACATTCTTTCTGTGGTAGCTGTTATTCCAAAACTAAGAATATGAATACACAACATACATTTTGTATAAGTTTTTTAAAGCTTTATTTCAATTTCTGCTAACAAAAAATAATACAATTTATACATACATTACAAACTATACTCAAACTTGTATAGTAAGATTGATGGTAACCCTAATATAAATTACTTTATATAATGATGTAGAATTTTCTCATCTAAAAAAAGGGTAAAAGTATTTTTCCCCAATCTATTGGATAGTTTATGATATTGTACCCATAATGATCTGGAATTAAAACATACATTTTGCAAAACAAAATGAGAGAAACATATAACATCAATTATCATCTGTTTACCATCTAGTCTTCACTACTGTAAGTTCATTTATTATTAAGTCACCACTATATTTTTCATCAGTGACCTACTTAAAGTTCTTGAACATTAGGTTAAATCAAATAAACAAATGCTCTTAATTGTAGCTATTACTTCACATTCAGGTCCCTACCTGTCACCAAGATTTAGTTCCTGAATATTTCCATCTGGAAGCTCAATTTCCACTTGGCCATTGACAATGACAGACCAAGAGTCTAGTTCCTCTCCATCATTCATCACAATTGTTCCAGCTTTATCAACAACTGCAAACACCATCACAGCACATAAAGCTCTTCTCACAGCTAGGGTCATGTTGGCAAAAGCCTGTTGAAAGGACAGAGAAGTCTTAAGACAATAACAAGGTAAAGTTCCCTATTTGAAATCATAGATTTTTAGATGTTATATATTTTTTTGTGAATAGTATATTTTTTTCTCACCAAATATCACAAACATGCCTGACAAGAAGTGAAAAAATATACTTAACTACTTTTACTCCAGAATTTAGGATTACATAAAATCAATGTATTATTTATCATGTGACTTCTTTTTTAGGCTTTTTAGGCTACTAACTTTAATACAATCGTGTTGTCTTACTTGTGTAATGAGGTGGTGTATATGTACATATTTTGTTAAGTTATACAAAATATTACATTATAATACTTTGTATATAAAGACCACAAAGAATATGTACATATGTAGTTTCCAAAAATGTCTGAGAGAATCATACAGTAAGCTCTCTAACCTTCTAGGTGTATATTAATTATTTAGAATATTTCAATCACTGATATCAAATTAAAAGTATGAAGATAAAGAAGAAAATAAAACTTTGCTCACAGGTAAATGCTGCATGAACTCCAACAACACTTCAATATCATCCTCTGTACGCTCTGAAGGGTCTCTTTCCAAGCATTCACGCACAGTATCTCTAACAGACAGGTTCTGACAACAAAGAATATCATTTTAAGCTCATTTGAAGATCATAATTTCTGTCTATGTAAGTAACTACAAGGATATACAAATTCAACGTTCATGAGCCAATAGAGAGGAAGAAAACTACATTATTAATAAAACACAACTACGAATGAGGCACACCCACAAGAAGTAATCTGATGACAATGATTTCATACACACTTTATTATAATACCAATATATAGCACTACTGTAAAAATCAGGCTTTACATTCCTACCATTATGAATAATGTATGAAAAAACAAACTACATATACTCATAAAATCTGTGATCTTACAAAAAAGTACAAATTAATCCTATCATTGTAATGATCTCTATCTATGGATTGGTTCTTTTTGACCATTCAGAAGAAATAATACAAATTACAGTCTACTTAACACTAAGAAAAGCAACATCTTAACTCTCACAAACAAAATAAACATTCACCAGTCTGTTAAATTTCCTCTGAGAAACAACTCAAAACTGGCTGACTCGGAATTCAACCAATAAAACAACAGATTCATTAACTAATTAATCAACTCAATGATTAAAGACATTTTCATATAACATTTGCTTTTGCTAAATCTCATAAAGTCTAAGGTGTGACATCAAATGTACAAACTCAGGAAATTTCTGGGTACCACATACATCTCCAGTACATCATAACAAAATTCCTTCTTGCAAAAAGTACAAAATGTCTAAAAAAAATATTGAAAATGTAACCTACAACACTTCACTTCCCTGGATTGTAAAGTCTTGTGAATAATCCTTACCCACTGATAAAGCAATAGTATATTAATTTTAAGCTTACATGGCACAATGTAACAACATTTTTACTTTTTCTTGTTCCTGGGCAGAAAAACTACTCACTTATAAACACTTTTGTATAACTGTAGTATGAATACATGTAAATCTTGATCCATATGTTATTTTATTCAGACTTTATGTAAATGAAAATGTGCAAATTTGTCTGCTTTTACATAGAATATAGGTTAATTTCTAAATTTCATTATCCAGGTCACAAAAGCAAAGTTTGAGGGGAATAATGGCCATTTTTGGTACTTTTACAAAATAAGCAATTAAGAAATAACACATACTATCCAGGAACAAAATTTGTGTTACATAGTGTATAATTAATGTTACTCTTTACAAGTAGCAAAAATCACTATCCATAAATATAAATTACTACTGTTAAACAGTTAATTGTGTTGAATTAGGTAGAGTTACAATGCTGATTTGTAAAATAAAATATTCCTCATTACCTTATTTACTGTCTCTAAAACTGTCCATTCACCCAAGATTTTTTGTGGTTTTCTTTTCAGTGATTTATGATATGAAGTTGTGGCCTTGTGTCATTTAGCATCACTTTACTATCTTGTATTGGTGGCCTCACTTCTGCTGGTACTCTTGAAGTAATCTCGACAAGAACATTTCTAGTCTATCCAGCAGAATGACTACTTCTGGTGAATGTTTTATTGAAGTTATGCAAGTAGTGCTTCCCATCAGTGTTTTTCCAATGCCGATTTAAACAAATGATTCAGTTGTCTTCATTACTGTGGTGCCCATATTTTTTCTTACTTATCTTCAACCTCTGTTGAAGCAACATTCATATAGTGCATAAGAATTTCTTAGTGACAAATTGTAAAACTATTTGAAGCTAGTCTAACTTCATGTCAGTGTCTCCACATGAAGTCACTTCCCAACATGCACTCTTTCTCAAAGTGAGAGTAACTTTCACCATTATTCCTCCTGAAACTTTATGTCTACTTGCTTTTCAAATCAATCCCTATTTTTCTTTAACCCTGAAGACAATTTAACACCATTCGTTACAAGACTGGATTGAACAATCATAGCTGAAAAAAACCAGTAATGACCAACACACTGCAACACCTCTCTTCAATAAATCCACTGACTTATGGAGTAATTTGTTTTAAAGAATACTCACTTTACTTTTTTTGGGACGGATAGGATATACTTGTATACAAAATATTGGCTCCTTGGTTTGTTGTCAACAAATGATTCATCACAGTCATGAATGCAAAATCCATATGTTTTCACAATTAGAGCAGTCTCCTTCTTACATTCCTGAGAAACATATGAAACTGTTAAGTTACATTTGAAAATACCTGTTTTTTGTGGTTTACTTCTTCTGTTCTGTGCAAATAACTTTCTTATTAATTTTTTTCAGTCAGACATTAAAGACAACCATATAAAAAGTTGATATATCTACACTATTTGATCTGATGATCCTGTAACTTCTGGATGGTGCCTTTAGTTGTTTATCTGCAATTTTAGTGAATTCTAGACCCATCAATGACTGAAAAACTTCTTTCAAGGTGTTCACCTACTTTGCTTTAGGCTAACTGTCACATCCTCATCCATCATGGCATCTAGGAATTGGCCACTTGCCAACAAATCCATCATTTGATATGGGGCATCTGGGTAGGATAACTGGGCAAGCCTTTCCACACCTTCTGCAACTTCACTAAAATTCCTTTTTTCTTGCATTATCTGCTTCTGAAGCTTTCTTTGGAAACTTCCTTCTGGCATCTCACTCCAATCCAATTGGATAATACAGCCAATAATATTTGATAGTTGTTACAATTCTCAACTGGAAGGTTGCTTATTATTGTTAAAGCTAGTTCTTTTAAATGAACAGCAAAGTAAATGACGTTTTGTTCACTATTTCACTCAGTAACTTTGTCAGTTGAACCTGATTTTGTATCCAATAATACCTTTCTGCCAAAGTCTGTTGGTTTTTCCACTAGAAAATATTATTGAATTAATCTGCCAGATTCAGTAACTTGATGTGATAATGATATAGATGGAATGCTCCAGAAAGTTTCTGTGGTCATAGTTAACAACACGACTTCTCCTATTCCATATTTATGGTTGTTTGAAGGAGATATTCTTGGGTGGATGCAGAGGTGTGTGGCTGGTATGATCCTTGCCCTTACTAATTCATTATCAAGATGCATTATTCTATCACTGATGTCTTTTAGGTGCTGCTCTGATCTTGTCATTATAGTTGCTGTTTTGAATTAAGCACAAAGCTACACAATGGGCTGTCTGTACTCTGCCCACCAAGGTATCTAAACCCGTATTTTAGCATTGTAAGTCTGCAGACATATTGCCCAGCCACTGGGGGGCTGTCATTATAGCCTTTCTGCACCTCAGACATTTTTTATACACTACCAATTTTGTGTTATAATCATTTTGCACATGTCCAAAAGCTTCTTCAGTCTTGATGATAATTAAATTTCATTTACTTCTTAATTTTTATGTTCCTGTGTCCTACCTTTTGATCATCTTCTGTTAATGCTTTGTAAATTTATTTTCGTGTTTTTTAACTTTATGTCTCTTTCTGCTTGTTCTTCCTTCCACTGTTTCATCATCTCTAACAAATTTGGGCACTTGTAATTATACTGAAGTTTAGTCTAGATTCTATTTCATTTAAACGAACATAATCTCTCTCCTGACACAAATGTTGTTGTAGTCTCTATAATTGAATGCGTTCTTTTTCATTATCCAGTAAAAATAATACAAAATCTAACACACTTAACAAAGAGGTAAACATTTTTGTTTCTTTAACTGAAAGTTTTACAAATTATATGATGTCATGAACAAATAATAAACAAGAGTAGATCTATCTCACAAATAAAAATAAACAGTGAATTGTTAAATTCCCTCTTGCATCTAGTTACAGCTCACCAATAGCTCACTAGCATACTCTATAATCAACCGATAACAAAGTATAGGTTCACTATTTAACTAATCAACTAACTTACTGCCTGATTAAAACTAGTATTTTTATAAAGCATATGTTTCCTCAGGTCCCCTGGAACCTTGAGACATTGTATCAACTCTATATACACAGGCAATTTCTAAGCATTATTATGTCAAGTAAAAACACGTTGTAATACAAAATGTCTAAACTGAATTATTAAAAACACAGCCTACAACATTAGGATAGGATATGTAAAACTTTAGGAGCTCTTTTAAGTTTTAATCAACACTTTATGTTAATTAGGCAGAAAAAAAAATGAACTCACCTCAATCAGCTCTGCCAGATCCTCTTCATCATCTGAATCCACAGCACTTTCTGTCAGTCCTGAAAGGTCCACTTCTTGGTCCTCCAATGAAGACTGTACTGACTGCATTGTGTCAGATCCTGAGTAAGCTGAGGAAGTGTCACTGCCATGAGAACTTCTGTTGGACTTCTGCAAGGTTTCTCCACGTAAAATGGTCTGTACAGTATGATACTCAGGTAACTAGGTAGTCAGAGAGAAAGTCACAACATGAATCTCTTAATATCCTCTTATGATGCAAAATTTAACATCAACTATATAAAGTTTTACCTGAAATATGTAGTTCATGCAATAAAAGTACTTATTTTTTCTGCACTGTTGAAAACAAAATCAATAGTTCTCTTAAAACCTTCTTTCATTCACTTTCTAACTGTATACAATGTTTTCAAGAACATTTTCCATACATTTTAACTGAGATATTAATACAGGAAATAATGACACAACATTATCTATCAGGAACCTATCAGAAAATTTAAATTTGTCCACTACTGATGGAACTTTAAGTGTACTCACTCAACCATTCATGTCATCTACACAAACCATTTCAACACATGCACAAATATAATAAACGTAGAAATAAACAGCATCACACTTCTCAAAATTACATCCAATAAGTATGAGTAGTCATTGTTGGGCCCCCGCTTGTCCCTCTCTCCTCTTACATGCCCCTTAATTAGCTATGAATTCTTTCAATATATATACACTTAAGTTCAGAACTTTGAAAGAGAAGTGAAATGAAGCAGTTAGAAAGTTCACATAAATGTCTGTTTTTCTGACATAAAGTAATTTATATTCATCAAAATGGTATTAGGTCATAATCATTAGATGTAAAACTAACTTCAAACACAGAAGTTGTTTTTTTTCAGGCACTGGTATCACAAAGGTTAGTTACTGCAAATAAAAGTTTGAGTTAACAAACTTCCATTGAGTGAGTAGGTAAATTAGAAAATGTCACACAGTCAGTGTTCTAAATTTCTAACTATCTGTTATGAATATTGAACTTACTGAATTAGGCTTTAAAATGCTATTTGTTGATCAAACATTACCTGTATATGGTGAGGCTGGTGATCTACTTCATTACTATGCAACCGATCATGTGGTTCCACAGAAACCTCGTCCTGCTCAAGAGCAAGAAGTTTCTCCAGATTCATGGTGTTGCAGGACTGTCGCTGACCAGGTCGCATCAGTTGGACATCTGGGTAATCAATCTGGGGATCAACAGATGTAAATGTTAAATATGCTGATCTTTATATGGTCAACATTGTATACAGAATAGCAAGAAAGTATTAGAGCAGTATATAATGAGCATAAGCAAATATTAGAACAGTATACAACATAAAAATAATAACAAACACATAACAGAATGGTATATAATGAGCATAAGCAAATATTAGCACAGCATACAACATAAAAATAATAACAAACACATAACAGAATGGTATATAATGAGCATAAGCAAATATTAGCACAGCATACAACATAAAAATAATAACAAACACATAACAGAATGGTATATAATGAGCATAAGCAAATATTAGCACAGTATACAACATAAAAATAATAACAAACACATAACAGAATGGTATATAATGAGCATAAGCAAATATTAGCACAGCATACAACATAAAAATAATAACAAACACATAACAGAACAGTATATAATGAGGATATGCAAATATTAGCACAGTATACAACATAAAAATAATAACAAGCACATAACAGAACAGTATATAATGAGCATATACAAATATTAGCACAGTATACAACACAAAAATAATAACAAGCACATAGCAGAATGGTATATAATGAGCATAAGCAAATATTAGCACAGAAAACACAAAAATAATAACAAGCACATAGCAGAATGGTATATACTGAGCATAAGCAAATATTAGCACAGTATACAACACAAAAATAATAACAAGCACATAGCAGAATGGTATATAATGAGCATAAGCAAATATTAGCACAGTATACAACATAAAAATAATAACAAGCACATAACAGAACGGTATATAATGAGGATACGCAAATATTAGCACAGCATACAACATAAAAATAATAACACACACATAACAGAACAGTATATAATGAGGATATGCAAATATTAGCACAGTATACAACATAAAAATAATAACAAGCACATAACAGAACAGTATATAATGAGCATATACAAATATTAGCACAGTATACAACACAAAAATAATAACAAGCACATAGCAGAATGGTATATAATGAGCATAAGCAAATATTAGCACAGTATACAACATAAAAATAATAACAAACACATAACAGAATGGTATATAATGAGCATATACAAATATTAGCACAGTATACAACATAAAAATAATAACAAACACATAACAGAATGGTATATAATGAGCATAAGCAAATATTAGCACAGAATACAACATAAAAATAATAACAAACACATAACAGAATGGTATATAATGAGCATAAGCAAATATTAGCACAGCATACAACATAAAAATAATAACAAACACATAACAGAACAGTATATAATGAGGATATGCAAATATTAGCACAGTATACAACATAAAAATAATAACAAGCACATAACAGAACAGTATATAATGAGCATATACAAATATTAGCACAGTATACAACACAAAAATAATAACAAGCACATAGCAGAATGGTATATAATGAGCATAAGCAAATATTAGCACAGTATACAACATAAAAATAATAACAAACACATAACAGAACAGTATATAATGAGCATAAGCAAATATTAGCACAGTATACAACACAAAAATAATAACAAACACATAACAGAACAGTATATAATGAGGATATGCAAATATTAGCACAGTATACAACATAAAAATAATAACAAACACATAACAGAATGGTATATAATGAGCATATACAAATATTAGCACAGTATACAACATAAAAATAATAACAAACACATAACAGAATGGTATATAATGAGCATAAGCAAATATTAGCACAGTATACAACATAAAAATAATAACAAACACATAACAGAATGGTATATAATGAGCATAAGCAAATATTAGCACAGCATACAACATAAAAATAATAACAAACACATAACAGAACAGTATATAATGAGGATATGCAAATATTAGCACAGTATACAACATAAAAATAATAACAAGCACATAACAGAACAGTATATAATGAGCATATACAAATATTAGCACAGTATACAACACAAAAATAATAACAAGCACATAGCAGAATGGTATATACTGAGCATAAGCAAATATTAGCACAGTATACAACACAAAAATAATAACAAGCACATAGCAGAATGGTATATAATGAGCATAAGCAAATATTAGCACAGTATACAACATAAAAATAATAACAAGCACATAACAGAACGGTATATAATGAGGATACGCAAATATTAGCACAGAATACAACATAAAAATAATAACAAACACATAACAGAACAGTATATAATGAGCATAAGCAAATATTAGCACAGTATACAACATAAAAATAATAACAAACACATAACAGAATGGTATATAATGAGCATAAGCAAATATTAGCACAGTATACAACATAAAAATAATAACAAACACATAACAGAACAGTATATAATGAGCATATACAAATATTAGCACAGTATACAACACAAAAATAATAACAAGCACATAGCAGAATGATATATAATGAGCATAAGCAAATATCAGCACAGTATACAACATAAAAATAATAACAAGCACATAACAGAATGGTATATAATGAGCATAAGCAAATATTAGCACAGTATACAACACAAAAATAATAACAAGCACATAGCAGAATGATATATAATGAGCATAAGCAAATATTAGCACAGTATACAACATAAAAATAATAACAAGCACATAACAGAATGGTATATAATGAGCATAAGCAAATATTAGCACAGTATACAACATAAAAATAATAACAAACACATAACAGAACAGTATATAATGAGCATATACAAATATTAGCACAGTATACAACACAAAAAAATAATTATAGCAGAATGGTATATAATGAGCATAAGCAAATATTAGCACAGAAAACACAAAAATAATAACAAGCACATAGCAGAATGGTATATAATGAGCATAAGCAAATATTAGCACAGTATACAACACAAAAATAATAACAAGCACATAGCAGAATGGTATATAATGAGCATAAGCAAATATTAGCACAGTATACAACATAAAATAATAACAACACATAACAAATATATAATGAGGATAACGCAAATATTAGCACAGAATACAACATAAAAATAATAACAAGCACATAACAGAACAGTATATAATGAGCATAAGCAAATATTAGCACAGTATACAACATAAAAATAATAACAAGCACATAACAGAATGGTATATAATGAGCATATGCAAATATTAGCACAGTATACAACACAAAAATAATAACAAGCACATAGCAGAATGGTATATTATGAGCATAAGCAAATATTAGCACAGTATACAACACAAAAATAATAACAAGCACATAGCAAGAACAGTATATAACATATATAAGCAAATACTATTACAATACATATAAAAATGACATGCAACAAATTAGAACAACATTAGCAACATGCTCACAAGAACATGTGTAATAGAAAGTTAAAACACACATAAGTACAATATTAAGTAGCTGCACACTTTAAAATAAAAAAAACACTGTATAAAAACAATGTGAAATTATATCAGAACACAATACAATACAAAAGTAATAGCTCGGTAAAAATATCCCAAATCAATGCTACAGATATAAAACAATATCAGACAAACATGAGAAGAGTACAGTGTATACATAAAAGAACGAATTAGAAAAACATGAACAATAAATATTAAGTGTGATAAGGAAGCACAAACTGTAGAAATTTAGAACACAGACAAAACAATATTAAAATAGAATATAAAAAATTACAATAGGCGTAAGACACACATAATTACATATGCACAATGAAACCTTCTGATATACCTGTTTTTTGTAATATTTTTTCTGAAGTAGAGAAGATACAATAAAAAACACAATCTTTATTAACATGTTTCACTTCTCGAAACACAAAACAAGATTTGCAAGAGAAGCTTATTTGTTTGTTTTTGAATTTTGTGCAAAGCTACAGGAGGAATATCAGTGCTAGTTGTCCCTAATTTAGCAGTGTAAGACTAGAGAGAAGGCAGCTAGTCAATACCACCCACTGCCAACTCTTGAGCTACTCTTTTACCAACGAACAGTGGGATTGATCGTAACATTATAACGCTCCCACAGCTAAAAGGGCGAGCATGTTTGGTATGACGGGGATTCGAAACTGCAACCTTTAGGTTATGAGTCGAGCGCCATAACCACCTGGCCATGCCGGGCCTTACATGAGAAGAACAACTTTGCATCACGAAAGACAGATGAACTATGTTTATTTCCCGTTACAAGTTGGTTCGTAATTTATTAAATATAAAATAGCAAAATCACCCGTCTTCAGTTCAACAACCAGGTACCTGATAGGCTATCAAGTTCCATTTTAAATGAAAATCAGTTCGTTCTTATTTATGATAATCTTAATAAACGTTTTTTTTTGTGCTTTTTTTAAGCGACTTGATGAAGAAGATCATTACTGGGAAACTAGAACATAAATAACATGGGCGTGGAACAAGCGGGAGCAGTTAGTTTAGCGGTGTTTCTAAATAAACAAGGCCCGGTATGGCCAGGTGGTTAAAGCACTCGACTCGTAAACCGATAGTCGCGGGTTCAAATCCCAGTCACACCAAACATGCTCGCCCTTTCAGCCGTGGGAGCGTTATATTGTGACGGTCAATCCCATTATTCTTTGGTAAGAGAGTAGCCCAAGATTTGGCGGTGGGTGATGATAACTAGCTGCCTTCCTTCTAGTCTTACACTGCTAAATTAGGGGCGGCTAGCGCAGATATCCCTCGTGTAGCTTTGCGCGAAACTGAAACCAAACCAAACTACATAAACAAAATGTGGTGAAATCTGTGATCGTGTTACAGGATAGGAACACAATCAAATCGTTGTTCCAGACATTAGCACTCGTGAATTTATCACGAGGGCTCTAAAAAAAAAATCGATGTTAGTCTTTTCAACCCAAGATTTTTAAAACCTTTGACTTATGGTAAATCACTCTTTCTTTTTTAATATTGGGGGACAAAGTAAAAAAAAATTATTCGTTTAATTTCGCACAAGGCTATTTGAAGGACATTTGCGCCAGCCGTCCCTAAAGCTACTGCATGAGGGACATCTGCTCCAGTTGCCTCTAATTTAGCAGTGATATATTGGAGGGCTAGTAGAACTTTAACACAACCCACTTCCGACTCTTCGGCTATTACTGCCAGTACGAATAGTTGGATTTGACTGCCACTTTTATAAAGCATTTGTGGCTCCAAAGTGCGGACCGAACTATCGAGTCACACATCCACAGTCCGCAGGCAACCAACAGACCGCGCCCAGTCCAAAAACACTTTAATAAAATGTCCTTCAAAACATCTGATGTGTAAATAAGTCAGTATTAAAAATCTTATGTTCGCATAAAGCACTGTTACCTGTTCATGTGTACATCTACAATATAAAGTATTCACAAACACACGGTTCACTAATTCTTCGGAGGGTGAACGTACAATCATACACAAATTGTCTTTAATGAATGACAAAATTATAACTTGTTTGTTTTGAATTTCGCGCAAAACTACTCAAGGACTATCGGCGCTAGCCGTCCCTAATTTTGCAGTGGGAAGACTAGAGGGAAGGCAGCTAGTTATCACCACCCACCGCCAACTCTTGAGCTACTCTTTTACCAACGAATAGTGGGATTGACCGTAACATTATAACGACCCTACGGCTGAAAGGGGGAGCATGTTTGGTGCGACGGGGATTCGAACCCGCGACCCTGAGATTACGAGACGAACGACTTTACCCACCTGGTTATGCCGGGCCAAATTAAAACTTATACAACAGTAACAAATATATTTTTTCTTTAGATATACTCTCGTTCAAGTGTTTATCGACTTTGATACATAATACAGAAAAGTAGGAAACAAGTTACTTTCTGTTCTTCATCCTCTGTGACTCCAATAAGTGTCGAATACCAGCACTCATAATCTCTCACCCAGATCAGTTCTTGTTAAACATAAAGCTACACAATGGGCTATCTGTGCTCTGCCCACCACAGATATAAAGCCTTTCTCTGAGGTTTTAAGTTCTCACACATACCGCTGGGAGGCATCTAGATCAGAAAAATCTTCATCTAGTCAAACGCGGGTCATGGTCGTCAAACATATTTTGTGAAGGAGTCTTCAGTTTCATACAAATATAACTATACGTTTCAGGTGAAAAGGTTGGAGGTTATGGTCAAAAGTATTTAAGCCCCAAAGTCTTGTATAATTTTTGTCCACATATCACGATATAAATGTGTGTCACACATCAAGTAAACCTTACGTCATTTAAAAATAATCAAGAATACATTAATCCAGCCGAAATGGAACAAAATTAAAACCATCTCATATGAAATAAAAATCGTGACATCCAAATACATCTGTATGCATGTATAGGGTTGGCCAAAACATCTAACCACGATGGTGTTTTCAGGGTTAACTACTTTTGAAGAGTTAGAACTTCATCTGTTTTTATAATTCAACAATATTCGTATAAGTGAAGTAAAATATAAAATGTTAAAAAATTAAAACAACAAGCTCTGATAATGTTGGAATATTATATTTATTTACGTTCATTATGTACACATACATATATATATATATATATATATGAGAATGCAGCATACAGGCCATAACTTCGTATGTGATAATTCCAAAGGAACATTAATGTTACATTTACAGTTGTTATAACATGGTGAATTGATTACATTTAGTTTTCTACTTAGAACTAACCTATTATGTATTGCTATTGGAATTCTCAGCTTGTATGGTGCCTCATGCATACAAGGACCACACGGTCAAGTAAGAGCCCTATAGAGTATTCAGTTTTGGTTATTCCAGTTTTGACTGCTGACCACATGACAATCAGCGAGTCAACGCCCGGCGTCACGAGGGCCTTCTACAGCTGTAACCTAAATAACGAGAGTGACTGCAACTCTTAAACGCATTCACAGTCGAAGTGTTCAGTGGCACAAACCTTAGACCTTCCGATGCGTAGATAGGCAAGTCAATCAGTAAACCACAATCGCATATACTACAGTATTACAAACAACATACCAGTTACAAGTCTTTCAATGATGTGATAACTGCACAGAACGATATGTTACGAAACAAGTGAAGAAAAATGTGGGTTGTTGAAGTTTAGCCCGCCCTTTATTTGATAAAGATAAGAATACCATACAGTGAATGAGGTCGGAACGTCGATCCCAGAGCAAATTCTACCAAGGTTGTGAAAAATAATCGACGCACAAACAATGTTACAAAACAAACGTTTGTATAAATGCAACGTAGAAAACCACATAGTTTACAAAAGAAAGGCTACCATACAGATTACTGCTGATAATCGTCATTGTAAACTATCTGAGAGATGTGGTACTTTGACATTAGTAGCGCCATAATGAGACGTGTCAACTGAATATCAGGATTAGTTGTTACAGTTATAATGCCCAATATTTGAAAGTATGAGGCGTGTTCAGTTTCTTACCCTTAGGGGACACAGCAGATAGCCCGATATGACTTTGCTATAATAAAGCACACACACGTATAGTTTGATATCGTGACGAAAAACTTTTGAGTTCTGTTCAAAGCTCGACACGATAATTAAATCGGTCAGTTATTACGCCATGTAAACAATCTATTATCTTACAGAATATTGTAGAAAAATTCGTAAAAAGTTAAATAACTAACGTTGTTTAGCCTTAGGAAAAACCCGACGCTTACAGAATTTACTCTATGATCCTTGGATAACGTTATTTTAAGAATAATCGCTACCGATTACAGAAGAATCACTACTTACCCAAGATAAAACTGTTCGTATTATAAGAATCATTTATTACATTGTAGTACTGTTTGGTCTAGAAAATCACCTATTTATAACACTTAATACTATTTCTTTACTCTGCTATCAGAACAATCTATTACCTTGAAAAAAACTCTTCTGTTTATTTGGAAGTTTTTATTTCAGAGAAGCGCGAAACTGGTCAACACACAGAAAAACATTCACTACTAAAACTCGCATCTCTTTCAACACTACCTGATCATACATGTATCAAAACACTTGATCAACTCATGCACGATTTACGTTGGCTGCGTGTACACGGTGAACAAGCATCAGCTATGAGAACTAGATGACGTGATCGAATTTACTTGCACGTCTGAGTGACACGCGTACCGGTATCTCTTTTCAAAAGGAAGTACGTACATAGGGTATTGGGCAGAACTTCCTGTAATTCCAGTAAAGCCGAAGGATAAAAGGTATCGTCGTATGTTGGTTGAATGAAAGTCTGCGTACTTCTGAAAAAAACAACAAAAAAAAAACCGAACGAGGAAGTGAGGAAGTTAACTGACATGTATAACATTAAGCCACTGGTAACAGCATGGGGGCGTGTAAAATGAAAACTTTTGTTGCATTTTAATATAATGAAATTAAAAAAAAATCAACATAATACCAACGATTATGGCCCGGCATGGCCAGGTGGTTAAAGCACGCGACTCGTAATTTGAGGGTCGTGGGTTTGAATCTCTGTCACACCAAACATGCTCGCCCTTTCAGCCGTGGGAGCGTTATAATGTGATGGTCAATCCCACTATTCCTTGGTAAAAGAGTAGTCCAAGACTTGACGGTGGGTGGTGATGACTAGCTGCCTTCCCTCTAGTCTTACACTGCTAAATTAGGGACGGCTAGAGCAGATAACCCTCGTGTAGCTTTGCGCGAAATTCATAAAACAAACCAACGATTATCTCCACCCACTAAATAGGCTTTAAAAAGACGTATCCGCAGTAATCATGTACTTCTTATGACACTAATTCCCGTTCACATGAGAGGTTCCATAAATATACACTACGTGATACGCTGTGTATATTTACTATAGTGGTTAAATATATGCCACCCATCACTTCTTTTTATGCGTGACTTGAGCTCTCTATTTATATCCATTGCTTAAACTATTCCTTGAATAATTCGCTCCTTAATGTTTTTACCAAATAATCCGGGAACTGATGTATGCTTCATGTCTAACATTCAAAATCAACTGTCATTGGATAATAAAGAAAAACAATCATAAAAGAAAACCTTAGGATAGGACTTACTATCAACTTTTTCTTTTTTCCAGAGAACAATGGATCTTTTTTTTAAGTTTTAAGGGATGATTTTTAGTTCATGTGGTATACCGACTTGAATTCTAAAACCTACTGACAATTATTTTCATAACCTACAAAGATAATACCAATATAACGACAATATGTAAACTACATTAAAAACACAATACGTTTATCAAGGCCCGGCATACCCAGGTGGTTAAGGCACTAGATTCGTACGTAATCCGAGGGTCGCTGGTTCGAATCCCCGTCCCACTAAACATGCTCGCCTTTTCAGCCGTGGGGCAGTTACAATGTGACGGTCAATCCCACTATTCCTTGGTAAAAGAGTAGTCCAAGAGTTGGCGGTGGGTGGTGATGACTAGCTGCCTTCCCTGTAGTCTTACACTGCTAAATTAGGGACGGCTAGCACAGATAGCCTTCGTGTAGCTATGCGCGAAATTAAAAAACAAACAAACAATAAGTTTATAATTTTCTTATGAGAGTTCCGCTCACTAAACTTATGTACACAGGTTTTAGGATTAAGATTTATAGCACATGGTACATTCTTGAATTCATGTTAACAATTAACAACGGAACGCGTTATGCACTTTAATAATATACGACTGTCCTCATCTGATAATTTGATACTTAATTTCTGGCTGCTATAGGACGGTTCATAAAAAAAAGGCTACACAAACGCCACTTTCATTACAGCTTCTTCATTCTGCCTGAAAGAAAGTATTAATATGTGACTTGTACGGCAAAAGAAATGATGAAAGAACAAGGGTATATGTATACAGAGAACCAGAAATATTATTATCGAAAATCGAAGACTACTGGAAGCGCAATGATTTCCACCTATATTATCTGCGTAATACACAATTGGTGGAAATAATAAATTTGAAACTGACAAAAAAAGGGAATAGCTTTTTTAGTTTGTTTGGAATTAAACACAAAGCTACACAATGTGCTGTCACCTATCGAAACCCGATTTCTAACTGTGAGCCTGCAGACATACCGCGGCGCCACTGGGGGCAGTGAGGAAAGTGGAGTATTTGTTTGTTTTGAATTTCGCGCAAAGCTACACGAGGGCTATCTGCCTGGCCGTTCCCACTATTCGTCGGTAAAAGAGTAACCCAAGAATTAACTTTCAACCCTAGTATTTCTACGAGGAACAGTAAATATCTATCTTCTACTGTGAAAAGTAAGCTGGTAAACCGTGTTAGGCCAGACAAGAATAGAGCGAGCTAGCATTCCCCTCAAGTGAAGTGTATCTGTGTATCAGCATAAAAGTAATTTGCTCTTCCTGAACCGTCGATAAAGTATTCAGTTTCGGACTGGATAGAGAACTTAATATTCTTTACAAGTTTGAACAACTTTTGTATATAAATTATTATTTGTAATAACCGTTATTATAAATTGTAGTTTGTATAGTAACATATATTTGCGTTAAAAAAGAAAATTAAGTGTATCTCAGAACGGCTGGTATGGGTATTAAGACTTTTACCAATAAAGCAGAGAACTACGTTTTGACCTCCCTAGGTCATCTTCAGGTTAACAAAAAAAAAAGTGGGTTTCTAGTCATCAAGAAAATTGTGTGTATCAATCCTGGTGGCAAATATCATAAATTTGATACATATTGACTTTCAATTAACTTCTAAATTAAAATTAAAATTTCCGGCTGTCTAAAATTGTAATACGTAGCGAACGTAATATAATAAATTGGAGGCCCTTTCGAGATAAATTATAACACGTAACAAATGTAAGCAGATTTGAATGTGGTAAATTATGTTCTTGTTGCTGTTCTCACGGCAAATGCGATATATCTCCAGAGGACGTCTCGTCTCCAACTGGTAAGTGGCCAGGTGGGTTAAGGCGTTCGATTCCTAATCTGAGGGTCAAGGGTTCGAATCCCGTCGCACTAAACATGCTCACCCTTTCAGTCGTGCGGGCGTTATATTGTGACGGTCAATCTCAATATTCGTTGGTAAAAGAGTAGCCCAAGAGTTGGCGGTGGGTGGTGATGACTAGTTGCCTTCCCTCTAGTCTTACACTGATAAATTAGGGACGGCTAGCGCATATAGCCTTTGAGTAGCTTTGCGCGAAATTCAAAACAAACAAACCAACTGGTATGTCTGAATACTCCATGTTTATGACAACAGAATCCTCACAATAACCACTTCGTTCTGTTACCGATCAATCTCAATTTTTAACAAAATCAAAAAGCATATAGCTTTCACACCTATGACATTTATAAACACATGACTTATGACGGTTAACTTGCCAAAGACTGAAATTTCGAAACAAAGAGTTTACTGCTAATTCTAATCTCACAAGAGTCAATACTTCTGGTAAATTTGTGTTGTAACTAACACTTCTGTGTATTCTATCCGTATCAGGAATCGGAATACACAAGTAAAATATTCTGCTAGCTAGCAGTTTAGGCTTAATTTCATCAGGTTTAAAATATATAATGCGTAAAATAAACATTTAACTCTGAATCGGCAATTTCAATGAAATACAACAAGCAGGCCGAAATTTTTATGTTGTAGTTGGGTTACTGTTCTTTTCAAAATTAGGTGTAGAAAAGTGGAGTTATTTTATACTGGTATCATATTTTAGTTAAATGTTTGTTTTACGCATATTACATTTAATTTTCAAGAAGCTGTTATTAATTTATTCATCGTGCTAAGCCTTTATTCTCTTAACCCTAAATACAAATAATTTTTAATCCGACAAGCTTCTTACCACCACCCTCAAATGCTGTTTGTAAATCATAACCAGATAGTAAAAAAAATCTTCAAGTCATGTTAGAAAGTAGCGCATAGCGACATATTTCAGTTTCTCAAAGTCATGTTCTAAAATAATCAAGGTCAAGATGATTTCAATCCTGCATACAGAATACAGGGAAATGGGTTTATTTAAATGCATGTGCCAAACTGAAACTCGAGGATATTTGAACAATTTGTCAAAGGAGTCAATTTTTAGTGCTACAAGATAGACTTTAAGTTTGCCGTTAAGCCATGGGGGGCGGAGGGCGACATGTCCAATTAAAATAGTGACATTTTTTCCAAAGATCAAAGGATTTCATTTATTTACTGTGTAATAAATAATATAAACGAAGATAGACCACAGAAAGGTACATTTACACTTTAAATAGAAAACTCTAACGCCTCTACATACAGGACATTTATATTACAAATACTGTTTGTTTAAAGCGCAAGCTATACAATAGGCTGGGTACCAGCGTGCTGTCAACCGTAGGGAACGAACTCCGCATTTTGGCGTTATAAGTTCGTAAACTTATCGCTGACCCACCAGGGGGTACATATTATAGATCATATATAATACTGCTTTTACGTATTTGAAAAGAAAGTAAAATACATAAAAAGGAAACAAGTTAGAAAATTTAAATTGTATTTCTATTATTTTCAATATCTAGATTTTAACAAACATATATACTTCTGAAGTTAGTTTTTGTGTACTGATAGAATAAAAGATAAATTAATAATTTGGAAAGATATTCCACCTGAAATAATACACTTGTGTTGTTGTTGTTGTTTTCTTTCTAGGGTAAAACACAAAACGTAGGTGAAATTTGGCATTTTGGGGTATTACTGGATCTTAAGGTTCTAAAGAAACTATTTTGTGACATGTCTCAACCATGGGGTTTCTATCAATACCAAAACTGGAAAGTGTTACAAATTAGTATGTCTATTTAAAACCTTTCTATACTCACATCTTAGTTCATAATAATTTAAATCACCAGTGGTTACGAAATGAACTTAAAGAGAGAGTAAATGTTTCTTTACTTAATAGTTTACAAACGGAAATTTGACTTCTGCCAAAATACATTCCATTGTTGATCAATATCACTATGTAACAAAATTTTTACTTTTTCTTGTTCCTGGGCAGAAAGTGTTATTTCCAAATTGCTTATGCCTAAAGTAAATGGAAAATACCTATTTTTCTCTTCAAACTTTGCTTTTGTGACCTGGGGGCGTATAACGAAAACACGATGGGAGACTGTATTTGCAGGGTTATATGTGAAAGTGATTTACATTACAGTCGGAAATCTCGAGAAACTACTTACTTCTAAACATTTTTGTACAACGTTAGTACAAATACATGTAAATCTTGATTCACATGTTGTTTTATTCAGACCTCATGTAAATGAAAATTTGCATATTTGCCCGTTTTTACATAGAAAATAGGTTAATTTCTAAATTTCATTATTCAGGTCACCAAAGCAAAGTTTGAAGGGAATAATGACCATTTTCAGTACTTTTACAACATAAGCAATTAAGAAATAACACATACTATTCAGGAACAAAATTTCTGTTACATAGTGTAATAGTGCCTTAAAACTGGGCTGACCTCACAAAAACATAATGTTTTTGGGAGTGAAGGTATCAAAGTTAGGTGATACGGGGAAAAGACGTAACAGTTTTTTAATGTAACTCAACCACAAAACAGGATAAAGTAGTTTTAACTTTGCTAATTAATATCAGGTCAAATTTTACTGTAAATCTCTCCCTACAACAAATAAATTGTTGGTAATTTTTAGCATTATTGACGTGGAAAATCTTCCGATTAATTAAAAACGAAATTTTAAAACGTGCAATTTTATTAAGGACTTTCAGTGCTGCTTCTTTCTAAGAACAGCTTTAAGATTAGAAAGAAAGTTGTCTTTCTCCACGCCTTACTTCAACATACTAAATCTTAGTCATTTTGACAGTACTTACATTAGTTCATCAATGACAATTTGTTATATATATTATGAAGTCAGAATACAATATGAAACAAAACAGAAAACGTAAACTTGCCCATTGATACGTGCTTGTCTGCTGGGAAACGTTCGCGAAAGGGATATTTCTGTGTTGGATCGGGCGATTGAAGCAAGGTAAGGTGTAATTCCGTGTCTCTTTTACGTCTCTTGGTTGATTTGTACTGTTATGGTTTTAGAAGTTATACCGACATTGGAGACTGTTATTAACTAATCGTTAAAACATCGATTCTGAATAATACATAAATTTTACAAGCATAATTTATTTATTTGTTGTTAAGCACAAATCTACACATTGGGCTATCCGTGCTATGCCCACCATTAGTATCGAAAACAGGACTCTAGCGTTATAAGCCCACATACTTTCCACTGTGCCACTCCTCACTTTTTCACCTTAAAAAAGTCAAAATAAAATAAAGGCCAAAACCCCATAGAAATTTCAATAATTTTTCACGTGAGGGGACGAAAAGGAACCACAACGTTCCTGACCACCCCAGTTGGAGAGAGAATTCTTCAGATCTCTCTCTCTCTCTCCCTGAACTGAACCCTTGCCACGTTCGTTTGCGTTTGCTGTGCCATTGAGGGGCTTTAGAAGCACAAAGGAGATAATTTGTGGTATGGTTAATTTTTAATTCTGTGAAAATCAACAAACTATACGAGAATGACCTGCTTCTTATAAAAGTTTACTCACATAACCTGACAGGTTTTCAGATAACCATACTGTCCAATGATAACCCACTGCTGACTATATACCAGTTGCAGGATGACTTTCATCAAGAGTTTAACAGTTTTCCCCACTGACTGTCATACATTTTTGTTAACTGACTGTGGCATGCTTGATAACCCAGTCTTGTTAACTGATTGTGGCATGCTTGATAACCCAGTCTTGTTAAATGACTGTGGCAGGCTTGATAACTCATTCCTGTTATCTGTACGACTGTTATATATATATATGTAAACTCTTGACTTGTTTTTGTTATTAACTGATTCTTACTTGCTTGATGACTCATTCTTGTTTCTTACACATGTACTTCGTTACTTATTAACTGGTTATTTACATGTTTGACAACTTATCACTGTTAAATGTACGATTGTTATATACGTATGTGTGTTACTGCTGTTACTATTTTAGCGTTCTAAATAGGAAGACTTACGGCTGTCCCACCGGGTGACATTTTTGTTAAGTGACTTTTATACGCTTCATAACTTGTTCTTGCTAACCACTGTTACATCCTTCACGGCTTTGTTTTTTTTGTTTTGTTATAGCTCAATAACATCTCGCTCTTTACTGTCAGATGCGTGATGCCTTGTTCTTGTTGATGTATTATCACTTTTATCTCAACTGACTATCAGATTAACTTGTATTGTCGACTGACTGCCAGATGCGTGATGTCTCTAGGATCCTTTCTGACCGGTTATTGGTTGTTTCAAGACTTACTTTGCAATTGACAACCAGAGTTCACTAACTATCGTCAACCGAGTGCCAGATGTCTATGCCTTATTTTAATTTGTTCTACAATGTAGAGAGAAAGATTCGGTGTTAGCTATAAGCCTAACGTGTCATTTGAAAACTAGTTACGTAAGTCGCCAAGAAAAATTGCAAGATCATAAAAATACGTTATACATCTCGCTGGAAATTCCGAAAACTTAAATAGAATAATACCATATAAAGATTGTAAAGGAACTAAGTTTTCATGTAAAAACATAAAATACGTAAAACAAAAATCATAAGAAAAATTCAAACGTGCCTAAATAAGTAAATACATACAGGGTGGCCCGTAAATCCCTACCTATCCATATGTTATTATGTTATATTTAATAATACTAATGATGAGTTGAAGGCAGCTGTTACCGCGGCATTTGGAACAATAATCCCTGCTATGTTGAGGAAAATGTCTCACAGAACATGGCGTTGCATAATATTATGCAGCAAGAATGAGGGACAGCACACAGATACACCGGATACATAAGACATATGGATGGGTAGGGACTTACGGGCCACCCTGTACAAGCTTACCTCTTTGACATGTTTAACATACGTATCCAAAACATTACGAGAGAGAAAAACAACTGCGCTTGTTTCGTACCAAACAACGTACATAACAAGGAAGCATGGCATGAATCAAGCTATAACTTGATGTAAAATACACAAAAGGAACGTTCGTCAAACATATTAAATAAATACTTCCTTTTCCTCAATATGCATATATACCTTTGTGTATCAGTGGGCGCCACTGTTGTAAGAGGCCTACACAATGTATAAGCAGCTCACACAACAGTGGTTCGCTCTCGACATTACAAAAGTTCAAATACAAAATAGAAACCACAGTCACAGACAGATAATTAGATGGATGGTTAAAGAGTACTTTCAGTCTGGTGTATATTTTTTAAGGTTAACATTGGTCTCTAGTATTACTGAAACCCGGTTTCCATAAAAAATGAAAAAAGGCATTTTTAACAAGTTATTTTATTAAAAATTACAGAGAAAAGATCTTAACCGTAAATGCTTTAGATATACACAACCGTCAACCTGTACACGTAATAACTGTTTCTAAACAGTTAAGCCTATTGTATAAACCTCTTTTTCAATTGGTATTTAGTTTAATATGGTGAATACAATGATGTGTGTAATGATACCTAATCAGAATTGTCTTATTTATCACCAACTTATCAGAAATTAAAAAGTTAACTTCTCACGATGTCTACTTTGAGAGTATTGACATTTCTTTATACAGAAACTGCGAGTAAAAATAGGGTTTGCTGTTGTGACATTCTTTCAACATTCAACTCACAAACAAAGCTAGCAGATGGCGCTAAAATTTTAGAGGTCGGCAAATTATATATAAGAATAGCGATTTTTTTTTTTTTTTTACTAAAATAGTAGTTAAAGTGTTAGAAGAACGCTGTGTTGAATCAAAATGAAAACATGCACGTTTATGAAAAATGCGTCGACTTTAATTAAGGAACAAGCCAAGAAGAATATTTCAGTCAGTACAAGCGTTTGTAATACTCGTATACAGCTGTGATACCGTGCACGTAAATTGAAAAACAGGAGTAAAAATATTTTTAAAAGCAGAATTGGAATATTCTACCAAGGGGAAACTGGTAAACAAATGATGTACAATCAGTAAATCATAATACGAATACGACAATGAAAATGAGCTGAAATCGATAAGTTATTTAAAAATGACTCACGACAATACACAGTGTTGTACAGGTTTTTTACCAAGCTTGTATTATCATCTTAAGTGCTATCTATTAAGCTTCGTATCAAGGAATGGTGTCTCCAGAAGACAAACAAGCTACAGTACGCCCACGGAAATATAAATATACCAAAGAAAACATTCCAGAGCTCAGGCGTCTGATGACCTTGGTGGTCACTACAGTGGATCATATAATCTTACTAACTTTACAGGAAAATACTAATCAAAGATATGAACTAAACAGCACTGATATATTCTGATGCAATACAAATATCACTACGAGTAAAATAGTAACATAATAACAGGTGTTAAAAGACGTTCAGACTGTTACTTAGGTTATTGTGGCGCATTGCTGCGTCTGAATAATCAAAACAAAAATTTACCCCTACAGGTGAAATAGTAAAGGGTAAGATGATGGTTACGTGTATGTGTTATTAAAGTTTAGGAAAGAAATATCGAAACTTTAGTACCGTTAACATCTTTTTGAATTACAATAACCCATGCAAAATACATGCCTTATCAACCTACACTTTTATACAACACTTTGTCGTAGTCCAAACGTGTGTATAAGAACTTGCTTGATGGAGTGATGAAGATGCACTTATCTGACCACTAACCATCACTTGTCTGAATGAACAATGCTTTACTGTGCAAACAAAACAATCAGGGAAATTTTAAAGTAAGAATGAAAGCTTTACTATGATTAAAAATGTTCACTTCTAATAAAGCCTCTAACATGGATGAACACCTGATAAGACAAATAGTCTTCAAGTGATATTACTTGGTATTTTTAACACGAAAGTCGTCATATGAAACACATAAACCAGCTGCCAGATCAGAGACTACAAGATTTCAGGCAAAATCATCTTTAAGTTAGAACTCCTGATCAGAAGGGAGGGGGGCATCGTTAGCTGTCCCACCTCATAATTTACTATTCCCAACTAAATAATGCAATTTACTGCCATGGTTATATAATGCTTCTATAGATGAAAACGCAGAACGAGTTCTGAGGCATACTGCAATTCGAACCTTGGACGCTAACTTCTAGGTTACGCTTTGCATTGGTGTTATTATTATTATATAAAAAAGCAGTATAAATAGCCATTCACTTTGCTTCTTAAGTGTCAACTAATTTTTCATTATGGCAGTAAAATATAAAAACACGAATGTTTCATTGTATATGAAAAACTTGCTAATGAATTACAAATACAAAATAGCAGGAATGATAAACAAGTAAAAAAAATAAACATTTAGTTTCATCATGTAAAATAACTTTACGTCTTGCATATTTAAAGCAAGCCCCCCCCGCTAGTACAGTGGTAAGTCTACGGATTTACAACGCTAAAATCAGGGGTTCGATTCCTCTCGGTGGGCTCGGTAGATAGCTCGATGTGGCTTTGGTATAAAAAACACACACACCCAGATTTAAAAGTAAAAACTACTGGGCGCCTTTTTCAAAATGAAATCACCTAAATATTAATGTGCATGGTGTGTCCAACGTATGAACCACAGTTAAAGCAAAACACGAAAATTTTTGTTATAATAATGTTCACTCTTGTTATCAGTCAGTAATGAAAACAACGTATATATATATATCTACTCCTTTACCGTGTAGGACTAACTATCTCATTATAAAGCTCTCACGGCTGAAATAGGGAGCATATTAGGTGCCGGGGATTCAGAACGTCGTGTTAACTTTGACGTTACTAGAAGAATAGATATATAAATTTAATATTAAAATCAGGAACGTGGTAAATAAATATAGCTTCACGAAAGTTACGCTTTCAAAATGTTTATCAATACTATAAGATATGTTTAATTATGGAACAGTACACATCAGTTTAAAGAATATAACTAATAAACAGAGATAATCAATTATATTATATGCTAGTAAAAAGATATATTGATGGAGATCTCAAAATAACAAAAAGGTGGAGTGACCTTTCTTCTCTGAAAAAATACAGCTGATTTACATACCAGTCTCCAACCGCTAAATTATCAGAGTTGCCCGCTGATGGGCTCAGTGGTGAGTCTGGGTTTCGATAGCCATGGTGGACACAGCACAAAGTGCGCTTCACAACAAACAAACTTTCAGATTCAAACTGTGAAAACAACGTTAATTAACAGCTATTAAGAAAGTAGGAAAAAGTCACTTTCACAAACCTTGTAAGGCCTAGGTAACGTTCAGTATATAAGACATATTTACGTTATGTAGGGTTTAAATTCGGTTGAATTCATCATGAGTTGTGTTTGTCTTTCTATCTGTAACAAGCTATATGAAGCTGATACTACGTACGCTGCATGGCTAATAGCACTACGTACTATATGGTTAAGTGATAAGTAAGCTTATTATGTGGCAATTCAAGCAACGTGAACACAAATAACAATTAAAAGGTTCAAGCTGAATAAGAGAGCATTGGCACCACTTACCCAAACTTCGTCTCTTCAAGACACTCCATTGAAACAAACACGATCTTGCCATGTTTAAACACGTACACGTACAACTAACTACCCGGCCTTGAAATTCCGTCAATACTTACGTACACACACTACACTACTACGAAACTAAGCTATGGCTGATAGAGCTTCCTCAAATACGAATCGTTATTCACTGAGTACGCTCGAAAATGTATATTAGTTGACTAGTTGAGATAGTTGTATGTAATGTAGCTCAAGGCCTTTATCTGATGGTTACAGCAAACCATTTCACCAATTCTAGTCCTCCGATGAGGCAGCGTTAAGTTTTTGGATTTACAACTTAAAATCAAGGGTTCGTTTCCCCTGGGTGGACACAGCAGATAGCCTGATGTGGCTTTGCTGTAAGAAAACACACTCACACACTAATTCTTTGCCAAACAACATTTCCTTCACATCTAATAACCAGTAAACACAAATAATTTAATTTACATACCCTGTACCCTCGTCACATGGAGTTCAATTCATACTATTTATGGTATAACTAGTAAGAAAAAACATAACCCTTCTATTCTTAAGAGACGTTTGAGATTATGACACATTTAAAAGAAACAATCTCTACAAAACCCACTTTTCCACCTATTACTCTCAAGAGTCATAACACTTTCCACGTTAATAATCTTCCAACTGTACACTAAGCCTATTTAGACGTTGGTATAGTGAGTCGCCTTAGTCTACCCAACTCTATGAATACTGTAAACGCTCTTACACGAAAGCAGCATAACTGTTGTGACGTTCATTGTAGCCCGAACTAGCTTCAGAAACCTGTGTTTGTAATTTAAGAAATGAAAGAACGTCGTCCCATTAATCGTTTCATTTTAATACCCTACACCGATACAAATAAATGAACGTGTTCCTATTTATTTTAACCCTGATAAGAAGACTATTTTTGAGCGATGTAGGCACTGCCCGTAGTATCCTAGCCGCTATGATAATCCCTGGCACTTGACGAAAGGCTTCGTCGGCACTAGATATGGCCGATGTATTGAGGTTGATGTAACATGATTCTCTATTTTGACTCATAAGTTCATAGTTTCCCAATAACTCCAAACATTCATTTCAACGATACTTATTTTAAAACTTTTGGCTTAAAAAGGGTTGTAACTTTAAAATTAGTTATCTGTTGTTTTCTTTAACAACCTTACATCCTTCGAATATTTTCGTAGTATCCGACTGACTCTTCATAAAAGGCAACTAAACAATTTGCCATCACGGATTTGTCCGTATTGTAAACGTCTTTACTTTTGTTTTTTTTCTTGAATTAACTTACATATCAGTTTCAAGTACTTCTACGCTTTTTCAAGGACTTCCTTCGCCGCCCTCTACAGACCAAAACTAGTCATACAAGCAATTAGTGAAAACTAAAGAGAGAGGTCACAAGTGGTAGGTACTAAGTCCCGCTCAAATAAATTTGTTTTAGTTTTGAAGCATGGAATGATTTCACTAAAGATACTAAATATTACTAGTTGAACAGAATGTATTAAAAATCACTTCTTCCAAATTTATATCAATATTGTTTAAACACGTAGGTAACAAATATACGAACAAAACTTGTTACAATTTTTACTAACGCTACAAACACGACCCTCGTTCCATATTATAGTTTATTAGCTATTTCTATAAATTTTTCACAGAAAACGTACTTTTATTTTATATATGCAAATATTAATAATTAAGAATAGCGCCATCTTTATTCCTTTGTGAAATCGATTACACTTATTCAAATTACTCCGTCATTGTCATGTTCATAAATTACTAACTTAATTATGATAATAAATTTCACTGAAAGTCTCTGGTCAAAACGTTGACAAATTTATTTATCCTTTTCGATTTTGTCATTACAGAAGCAGAATTTGTTTTATTTACTAGAATAGAAAGAGCAGTTTTGTTGAAATATTTATGAGAGTTAATAATAACTTGAGGTAGGTTATGAGAACAGATGATTTATTGAAAATAATTATGAAAGCCGACGGATGACTTACATCGTTTAGTTATAAAAATTAAAAACAGAAACTTATCATTTGTATCACACATTGTTATAGAAAATGTAAAAGCAAAGCGAAAAGATGTATAATCCATATTTTGTATTCCCTTTAAACACAGAATACACATACCCTTTGTTTTAGGTCACCATAATTTTGTCAGTGTTTGACTGTGAAGTATTGTTCAGTGTTTAGAGCAACTACCCATAGGAAGCAAAGTTATCCGGTTGTTGTTGTAGTTTTTTCTTTAGTTTGCATGAAACACAATAAAACTGTAAAATTATTCATACTGGAACTTTCTTTAGGTCAAGCCACGATATGAGTGTTCCATTAACCTGTTTTTTTACTCTAGCTATAGTTGTACTACATTTATTGTATGTTTGGAATTACTGTCTTGTCGACAAGTGAATTTCTGCACAACAGACAGGTCTTGATCCTAAGGGAATAACCTGTCAGCAGTTACAGTGTCATCAGTTCTGAATAGAGGCACCTCATATTTGTACAAGTTCCCTGATATACTTCACATTGAATGTCATACCATTATTCCCTCCGCTACCGATAAAAATAATGGTTGATTGTTGCCAAATAATTTGAATCTCTTCCACTATTATTGCAGTATGTTGTGAGAACCTTTTGAGGCCACTTATGCTAATTTGTATCTTTATCTTACTGTTTTGGAGGTAACATTCACTTGTACTTACAATTGGCCATGAACAAGATCTCTACTGGATTGTCCTGTATCAAGTAGAGAGCACACACCGAGTTACTGAACAATACAAGAGTCGGCCTTTCTAGATTGACTACTTCTATCACCAACTAATAGTTACCACACCGCTCTTACTGATGAAAGCAGTTTCCTCTCAATCTCTCGGAGTATTTATTTGTTTGTTTTTGAATTTCTCACGAAGGTACATGAAGGCTATCTGCGTTAGCCATCCCTTATTTAGCAGTGAAAGACTAGAAGAAAAGCAGTTAGTCATTACCACCCACCGTAAACTCTTAGACTACTCTTTTACCAACGAATAGTGGGATTGACAGTGACATTATCACGCCCCCATGGCTGAAAGGGCGAGCATGTTTGGTGTGACGGGGTTTGAACCCGCGACCCTCATATTTCTAGTCGAGCACCCTAACCACCTGGCCATGCTGGAACTCACATTGATTTCTAGATGTTTGTTATGTGGCATTTCTGTTCTTGGAGCAACAGGCTCCACAAGATACTATTGCTCAGAATAGTATGAGCAACTGTAAGTTCACACATAATATGATGGTATGACACTGTGTGAGTGATTGGGTAACAGCCAATCACAGTACAAACTATCGGCATGTAACTAACCTGTACTTAAGTGCAGTTCATTTTCAAATAATATAGGGTGACAGTCTCATATTATTTTAATCATATGCTCATTTTATTCACTATTTCTATACTCACTTTCACCAATCGTACTTATATAAATAAATTTTTAAAACATAATCGAAATATCTCTACTTTTCAATGTTTTACGTTCTGACTCGCTGTACTGGATACAAACTGATGACAACTTCTGGTGTTTTCATGGTACATTTCTTAAATTCATCAATGTGTTAAAAGGTTGGTTGACACATTCGCGCAAAACTACAAAAGGGCTATTTGTACCAGCCACTACTAATCTTGAAATGATAGATAAAAAATAAAACAGACAGTTAATAAACCTACCTCCAACTTGAAATGCCTCATTTGTAAAGCACAAAGCTACATAATGGTCTATACGCACTATGTTCACCACGATAAATCGAGCTCTGAATACTAAACTTATAAGCTCTATAGTTTATCGCTAGGCCAATGGGAGATATTCGGGCTGCTACAATCGCAAAGTGTGGTTTGACCGTCACTTCTGTATTGTGCGATTTTACTGCAACTATACCTAGTTGTTCATGTACTGTCGGATTCATAGTCTGACAAACTAGAACGGATAACCCAGTATGCACAAAAAATATTTAAGTACTAAAACTGAAAAGGAACTTGGTGTAGTAAACCTAAATGGTTATATACATTTAACTGCATGAGCGACAAAGTTATCGAAATTAAATACAGGTTAAACAATTACCTATAACAGGATGACGTTTCGAGTTGTATGTACGATCTGACGAATAGCATTAGCTCGAAACGTCATTCTCTTAAAGTACGTAGTAAACTTAAAGCTTTGGCTAGAACGGCGACGTTCTGTAAACGTAATGTTAATATTTTACAGAGAAGTTTGAATTCTTAATGCTGTTTCGTTTTTATTATTTAGAACTAAAATTCTCACTAGTGTTAACCAAGCATCTCAAGCCTCGTTTTAAGTCTTCGGTAAGAAGTTTCAGAAATTTTATTTTATACAGAACCATATATTAACAAAAAGGAAAAGATGTAAGCACATTCATTCTACATTCGATATATAGGATGATCTTCATGTATCGGAACTACTTAGTGTAGTTTATACCCTCTTCCTGTTTCCTCTCATGTGATGGAGAAAACGTAAGAGAGAAAAAAAAAATGGGAGTCATACAAAACAAATATCAGAAGCAAACGATGGCGAAAGTTATAAATTTTTAGGTTCTTTGAAAACAGTTATATAAAACTTTACCAGATTTATTTTATCTTAAAGTCACAAACTGAACTATCTGAGCTGTGACCACAACAGTGACTGAACTCCGAGTTTTATTGCTAGAAATCTGAAAACTTACCTCTAAACCATCTTGCTAAGTTATGCTACTATATATAAATAGGTATGCACAGGAAGAAATAATGGGAAACGTATGTTTACTATTCTAGTCCAGGATTTAATGGAGAATTAGGTATGAGGTTTTCTCTCCTTCTTGAATTGTTTTAAGCTTACTTGGTCAAAATATTGTTTGTACCAGACGGAATAAATTAGTTAGTTACTTCGTTAAAATAAAACCCAGGGCTACTATCTCAAACCCGTTAAATTATCATCCCCAGAGAAAGATAAAGGATGTCATAGTCTCATAAGATCAATTGAATATTAATACAAAAGACAATTACTTAACTTTACATACCACAGGTGATATTGCAGCTCTCTTTATCATGAAAAAATAAAAGTTGCTACTCTAGGTGAATGACATGGAACATTAGGTAGCTAAAGCAAAGTAAACTTTTCTACTTTCTTGGTTAGCACAAACTGTGGAAACTGCATAAATAAAAATTTTTGAAAAATAATTCCTATATTAGGATAAGGTACTACAACATGTGGTTATATACCAACATTTACTGTTTTATTAAAAAAATGAACTAGTAATTATAGGAAATATGTTTTATGGAAAACTATTACAAAATTGACATATAAAAATGTGTAAGTTTCTTCAATAATACTAATATTTAGTAGGTTCATCATTAGTATTAATAACAGATTGGTATCTTTGTGCACTGTGCCTGTGTATTTTCTCACAGTATCTGGTGTAATCTGGTTTCCTTCTGTGAAGCTGTATCCAAAAGCTTTCTATAGGATAACTTGTCCAACAACATTTGTTTTACAGAGTTAAATTCTGGTCTTTGTAAAAGTCAATACACTTGCCAAGGAAATCCTGAACTTTCTTTCTTTGCCAAACAAGTTTGACATTTCTTGAAAGTGTGTTTAGGGTTATTATTTTGAAATAGACAATTCTTTCCAATCAATTTCTTTCCAGAGGGTATAACATGATGGACTGTGTACTGCAGTGTTTGTGTTCATTCATGATTACAACAATTTTGTGAAAATGGTTAACACAATTTGCAGGTATTGTGTCATAAACCATCACAGAGCCTCCTAAATGATTTACTATTGACACAAAATTCTTATGCATCTTGTCGTTGATTCTTTGGATACCATACACCCATCGGTTGGAACCAAACAGTTCAAATTAGGTGCATCTTTCCAAAACACTTGGTGCCACTGTTCTAAAATTTCTTTGTTGAATTAAGTGCAAAGCACTTGTAGGCCATCTGTGGTAGCTGTCCCTTGAAGTGATATATTATGGTGAAAGCAACTTGTCAACATCATCCACAGCCAACTATTATCAGACTAAATAGTGGGACTTGAAAAAAAAATCATAATGCATCCACAGCATTTAACTGGGTTATAAGATTTTTTTTCTTTTATGCTAAAAGGGGCACAAACCATGGTACTTTAGGTCCAAGACTGGCTCTTTTTCTAAAGACCATGGCATAAACCATGGAACATTATGTCCACAGTCTAGTTTCCAATTGAAAGACCAAAATATGTTGTTTCACTAAGATTAATATCTTTATTATATTTTCTTTGTTAAAAAACAAACAAAAAACAAAATGTCTGAACAGTTTACCATGCATTTCTATGTCTAAACACCTTTACATGTATTTCTGCTGAATACTTAATTCATGCAATTTGTATTTATTTGTTAAACAGATAAAAATATCTGATTTCTTATTCTTCCTCTTGCTCCAGAATATCTTCGACTTAGAATAATTACCTATGATCTGACTATATTACTTAATTTATCTACCACTGATCACCATTGAAGTTAGAAACTCTACAGATTGTTGTCTAGAGATTACTGTATTTTACTTTCTGTTTTATTAAAACTGTGCCCCCAAAGGCTCAGCAGTACATCTGAGGGCTTGTGACCCTAAAATTTGAGTTTCAATACCCATAGTATGAAAAGAATAAGTATTCAGCCCCCTAGGTCAGAAGTTGGTAGAAGCACCTTTGGCAGCAATTACTGCTATGAGTCATTTTGGATAGATCTCTACCAGCTTTGCACAATGGGATGGTGTAGTTTTTGCCCATTCTTCCTGGCAAAATTGCACAAATTTTGATGATATCATTGATGGACTGCAATTGTTAAGCCTCACCATTAATTTTCCATCGGATTAGAGTCAGGACATTGACTTTACTACTCCAGGACATGCACTTTCTTCTTTTCAAACCATGCCAGTGTGACTTTTACCTTGTGCTACAGGTAATTGTCCCACTGAAATATGAATTTGTTTACAGAGTTTTAGATTCATGGCTGACTCAAGCAGGTTTTCCTCTAGGATTCACCTATACCTTGCACCATCCATCTTCCCCTCAGTTCTGACAAACTTCCCACTTTCTACTGATGAGAAGCATCACCATAACATGATGCTGCTACCATCATATTTGACAGTTAGAATGTTGTTCACTGGGAGATGCTGTATTAGGATTGTGCCAGATATAACACTTTGAATTTAGACCAAAATTTAGACTGCTTTGTTGTCTGCAGTATACTTTGTCACAAACTCCACATAAGATGTAAGATCATTTTTTTTCAGTAATGGTTTATTACTTATCACCTACCCATAAAGGCCAGCTTTTTGTAGGGACCAAAATATTGATGATGTGAAAACAATGCCTCAAATCTCAGACATAGAACTTTACAAATCTTCCAAAGCCAATGTTGGCTTCATAGTGGCATACCTAACAAGTTTTCTGTTTAGTTTGGAAAAAAATTCTGATCTGGATGGTGACTGAGTGATATGGAGCAAATTCCACTTCTTAATGATGGACTTCACTGTACTTGCAGGGATAATCACTGACTTTGACATTTTTTGTAACCTACACCTGATCTGTTCTTCTCTACCACTTTATTCCTGATTTGTTTGGAATGCTTCTTGGTCTCCATGGTTGCTTTGTTGTATCACTATGCGAGTTGTTGCTTGAAAAAATGCATTTACTTCGAAGACATGTTAAAACACGTCGACTACATACAGATAGAGTCTACTATACCAATTTTGTGATCTTACAAATTAATCCTTTGCACCTGAATTGATTTAGGGTTGCTGTAGCAAAAGGGTTGAATACTTATTAAATTAGGAATATTCTAATTTTCTTTGAAAACTTAACTTACATAATATCAGCATTTCTTTGGTTTCTCAGTTTGGAGTATATTGTATAGATTCTAAATATAAAGTCCCATTTGAAACTTTCATGATTGCGAGCTCAGATAGCAACAAAATGTGGAAACTTTGCAGGGGGGAAAATAGTTTGCAGGCCATTGTATATATAGACACACACACCAGGAAGTCTCAATATTGCAGAAAAGTTCCAGTGTAAATATATTACATGCCAACAGTTTCAAAATATAAATAAAAACAATAACCTTCATCAGAAGGTTCTTGTCTTACAGAAGTATTTCCCATGAAATGAAAGCAGAGGTGAATATGTCAACCACACTATATTTGTCACATCCACTGCCAAAGAGGTCTTGTGCATGATGCAATGGTGTTATTGTTACTTCTAGTGAATTGCTTCAAAGTGTAGGAAGTGCTTAGCTTGGGGCTGAATAGTGTTCAACTAAGTGGATAAACAGAAAACCCTGTGAGAGGATTGTTCAAATATCTTAAAAAGCTAAAACAAATACTGGTTAAAGAATGGTTTCAGCCACATGCAGCAAATACATTAAAACAGTTAAGAAACATGTGCCATACAACAATAACAAACAATTAAAACAGAAAATACAGTTCAAAGCTACACATATGTGGAACAATAAATACATGAATTAATTTCACTCTCCCATAATATACATATATATAGATATATTGATATTATGTCGTTTGTTTACTCTTAACAAACTACAAAGGCTAGTTCTAGTGAGTGTGATGAGCACTTTTCATTCTTTTATACTTTGTAATATTACAAAGAAACCTCTTTAATCATTTTGCTCTGTATTTCTCACCATAAGAATGCTTACAGCTCTCCTAATGATTTAATTGGTTTATTTATTTTTCTAAAAATATGACTGGGAACAAAAAGTATGATGTTTAATTACTCTTAACACTGCACTTTTCTTTTGGATTTCTCAAAATAAGGTGGTTGATAATATTACCTGCCGTTGGCTGTTGAATGTCTTTAAATCCAAAGCTGATGGTGAACATTATAAACAACCTTTTTGTTCGCTTGTTAAATTCTGAGCAAAACTACCGAGAAATATGTATGCTAGACACCGTCCCTACTTTTCAAGTGATAGACTAGAGACAAGGCAGAAATTCACCCATCAGCCGTAGGCTCTTGGGCTACTTTTTACCATTCAATAGTGTAAATGACCTCACCATTATAACGCCACCTAGACTGAAAGGATGAGCATGTTCGGTGAGGCGATTTGAGTGCAAGATTCACATGTCGCAAGCCGAATGTCCTAACCATCAGGTCATGCTAGATTCACCTTACCATGATTTAATTCCAATTTGCGTCACGATCATCTTCACTAACAACATTAACCTCGCTTTAAGAGTAAGATATGAATAATCTCGACGTACCGAATAATAACTGTAAACCTAACTGTAAATCCAAAATAACTCATAAAGTCCAGACTGTGAAAACACCCGCAACAGTTTGAGGTAGTATGTGGTCAAATGATGGTTTGAATGATGGTCAAACAAGAGTGGCCTTATGTAGAGCTCGTAGTGCATGGTGTAGTTTAGTTTATCAGTTCAAAATTAGGAAAAGATACACACAGATAGCCCTTGTGTAGCTATGCAAAAAAAAAGTTTACATTTAAATACTGTAAATGTGTTAAAGAAAGTATTAAATTTTCTTTTAATAAAAAAATTAGCTTTGTGATAATACAGCTGAAGATAAAAATAGACTTAAGAAAGGCTTTCTGTATAAATTTAGTAAAGCAACGAGAAATACTAGAACAATGTCTCTTAGCCAGGTTTACGAGACGATCCTCGCGTCCGGGATATGGTCGTTATGGCCATTTGAAGTTTCTTGGTGTAGTTCATCATAGCACATAATAAATGAGACTTGCACAGTTTGGGGACCCAAAAAATAGAAATAAAAGTTAAACTCACCTCAGAACCCCCCTTGGAAACCTGCTCGCGACCTGAACTGCTGTTAGAAAAACACTGTACAAGATTATTTAAAACCAAGTTATGTATCAAATACTACATTGTATAACATATATTTTGAAATATATCTGACTTAATCCATCCATATACTATAATGTACTACAAAATAAACACATTTTAATGGTGTTTGTACAGCATAAATGTTTACCAAAAATGACTATTTATGTGTATATAGTGCTTCCATTGCTAACAATTTAAATAGCACAAGAGTTGGCGGTGTGTGCAGTTAACTAGCTGTTTTCTTACAGACTTTCAGTTCAAAATCATGGAATGGCTAGTGCCGATAGTCCTTTGTGTAGCTTTGTGCGAATATTCTAGTAAAGAAACTCATTGAAAGTGTTCCCCTTGAGGTAATATTACACAGAACACTTTATCTCGGAATTCAAGTGCTTAGCAGAAACGACCGTAATATTTAAGTCTTGGTTTCAGGTTATTAAGAACTTCAAAACCATAAATGAGTTTTTCTGTCAAGTTGTTAGCACAAAGACACACACTGATCTTAGCCCGGCATGGCCAGGTGGTTAAAGTGCTCGACTCGTAATCGAGTCTTATTTACCAAGAGGGATCACACACCAATATATATCCCGGACATCTGAAACGAATTAGATTTTATTTTCCCACTAATAATTCAAACATAAACTCATGTTTAACTTGTTTACGCATTTAATTTAAAAATTATGTTCTTTCTAACAGTAACTGCACTAATATTGCTTATTATCACATGAAACTGGCAAAATAACCATTCACATATAAAATACAGTAGTGCATATATTTCGTCAAATGTAGCCTGGAAGTCGTATTTGTTCCTATGCATAAACACACTGGAACGTCACTATACATTTTTTTTCCTGCTTGGGCAGGATTGCATATACAGAAATTCACTCTAAAACTATTATCATTATTTAATAAGTTACACGAATTAAAAACTGATAAAATGTTACACAATTTATTTGTACATAGATTTCTTTTTTTTTTACTGCAGAACTGGTAATTAATCACGGATAGACACAAATGTCTAATCTCACACATGCAAAGCTACACATTCCATATACATATATGTATTAAAGAGACTTACCGCTATCATTTCAGAAGATTCCAAAATAAGACACTCACTCACTCGCCGTCCACCTTCTACTGACCTCTTTCCAAAACTGAAATAAAACAATGATTATTCAGGTATATAAAAATACTAAATATGCACATCAACTGCACACAGTTTTTTGATCTGGAACTCAGTTTAAAATTCTGAATAGCGAAATAATTAGGAACAATCGTTTGTTTGTTTTTTTAAACTCGCGCAAAACTACACGAGGGCTATCTGCGCTAGCCGTCCCTAATTTAGCAGTGTAAGACTAGAGGAAAGACAGCAAGTCATCACCACCAACCGCTAACTCTTGGGCTACTCTTTTACCAAGGAATAGTGGGATTGATCGTAATATTATAACGCCCCCCCCCCACAGCAGGAAGGGCGAGCATGTTTGGTGTGACGGAGATTCGAGCCCGTGACCCTCGGATTACGAGTCGAATGACTTAACCACCTGGCCATGCCGGGCCAATTAGAAACGATAACAAAACTTTTGTAAGAAGAGTACTCATGTAAAGTATAACTATAGCAGGATCATGATACGTAAGAACCGCAAAAAATATTTAATGAAAAGCCACTTCATAACATATAAATATGTATAGACAAGGATAAACAAGTGAAGAAACGCTGAAGGATAGATAGACAGAAAAAGATAAATAGCTACAGAAATATGAGGAAAGGAGAGGAAGTTATACACATTACATTTTTCCAATTTAATAAATAAAACAACACTAAACCTTTGGAACCGATTGCTGTTCCTCAGTTCTGCGATAACCTTATCCATAGCTTCTCTTGACGGAAACATCTTGAATAACTATTAATCGATTCAAAACTGCGAGTGATGATTTGGGTCAATCAAAAACTGTAACGAACAAACAACTTTGTTCCATACGAAGAAAAAATCGAAATCTGATTTACCAATACAGCCATGAAGCTTGTTCAATGTTACGCGAACTCGTGAAACGCAAAGAGTGTTTTTTTTTAACAGTACAGATTCACAATAAAATACGAAACCGAATAAACCAAGTGGAACATTACTCCAACCTCGTATTTATATGTATCACCATACGGAGGATCTAAGGAACTTTAACTCACACAACCAGCTAGTATACAACTCGGTTACGATCACTGTCGACGGTCCTTATATTTCTCCACGCATTTTCCTCTTGCACTTTGAACAGACGTGACATTTCAATGTGAATTACGTGATATTAACATTGGAAACAAATTTATTAGCAAGTGTGTCACTTTTCGAACGTGGCATGTAATTTTCATGCTAACATTTCAAGAAACAAAGGCCTGGCTGGCAACAAAATGTTACAGTACTGGCTTATTCCAGTAACGATAAAACATAAATACACATTCGAAACAGACGTCTCTACGCACGAGTTCAAAACACGTTAGATTTCGCTCATAGCAACTCGAAACATACACACAAGTTACAGTTAAACTCAGGAAACGCAGAAGAGCAGCCACTGGTATTTCGCTTCAGTTAAAACGAACTCATCTAGAAATAGTTTAACTAAAAGTGGTCATGAAATGCGAAATATTCGTGACATCTTCTTTAAGAACAAAGTCCGCGAGACACACGTACGATGCTGCAGTTCAAGCTTGGAAAATGACGAGGCAGGAGGGATACAGATGGACCAGCACCACACAGAGCTAATTGTGTGGGGGGGTTAAGAGTTAAGACTGTACAGACACACCAAGGGACCGGTTAAGTGCCTAAAATGCCCGCCAAATCAGTTAGTATAGAGTCGTGTACCGCCGAATAACACACCACTAAAACTACGCGAAACTCAACCTATTAAAAAAAAATGGGGGGGGGGGAGAGAGAAACAGACCGCCTTCGCTCACTTAGGGGGACCGTCGCTACATATATGAACTACAGAAGTCTTCGCCGTGTATTAACTCTTCATCTTACTGTGTTCGGGCATTACTGAGGATCGTTTTGATTACCAGTAATAATTCTAATAATGAGACGCTTGCATACAAGGATGATGCATTTTGAAATAGCAACTCTGAAATATGTACGTGGCCTTCAACTTTCTCTAGACAGTGCATATGTAAACATAAGTGCTGGAAATATCGTAGGCACAACTGTCTCAGTAATCCGTTTCTATATAATCAAAACACCTACTCATAACGATGAGTTTATTTGTTTGATTTGTTTTTTTTTTAAGTTGCTGTATGTATACTTGTACATTATACTGAAAGATACTCGACAACTCCTATTTAACATTGTATAAGACACGCACAAAAAATAAAATTACATATTTTAAATAACTCAGAAGTGATTTAAAAAAATACTTTTGTGGAATATTCTACACTGTCTATAAATGATAGAGTAAATGAATATACCGACGAGTTAAGTGAAAATAAACACTATGTGGGAAAAAGGTTTGGATTCTGAATTACAAGAAAGGCCCACTTGGTATTAGAGCTAACAGCATTATATACAACATATAGAATGGTAACAATCATGATAATACATTAAATATATTTAAATTATTGCAAGTTAGGATTTGAATTGGTATTCTTTTAATTTCGCGCAAAGCTGCACGAGGGCTATCTGCGCTAGTCGTCCCTGAGTTTGCAGTGTAAGACTAGAGGGAAGGCAACTAGTCATCACCACCCACCGCCAGCTCTTGGGCTACTCTTTTACCAACGAATAGTGGGATTGACCACGACTTTATAATGCCCTCACGGATTCGAACCCGCGACCTTCAGATTACGAGTCGAACGCCTTAACCCACCTGCCAATGCCGGCCTGCAAGTTAGTAATAACGTTATACAAGGCGCTCCACAATGTATACTATGTCTTATAAAGATATTATTTAAATACGTTGTTATATACAGCATTTGATTTTAAGTGAACATGTCTTTACAGCGTTTTTAACGTTATGAAAATGTAGTATTTTGAACTATCTTACGTTAGATAATTCTGTTCACAGTGACGTCATTTGTTTCGATATAAGCTTAAAAAATCTAAGAAGAGAATGAAACTTTCATGTATACAAATTATGAAATTTTCATACTTAACTTAATTGTGTTTGAAGACTCATAGTCTTCATCCGTAACGAACTTTATTCATCGTTTCATACAGAAACACAAGTTACAATTTAAGGATCAGTGATAATATCCTCACACCCAGGGTTATGTGATATCGAAGCAGAATAATTACTCAGTATTTTGTTAACCTATATTAAGTGCTGTATCAGGAGAAAGAACACATTTGTGGTGGGGCACCCACGATTGGGGACACCTTAATTGCTGCGTTAACCGTGAACACTGAAATCAAAACTGAAACAGTGAGATTCCATGAAATTTATATACAATATTCTCTTCTCCATTCAAAGGGATACTTCGTAACGGGTCAAAATTGGGGAGCACGTGCCCAAATTGCCCCCCTGGTTCCGCCATCATAACCAGTAATATAAACTTGAATAATTAAATAATGTATATGACACTAGCTTCAATTACATCTTTTAAGAAAGATTATAAATTGAGACTTTAGCATAACATGCCCATGCTCCGTTGGGGAATCCTAAGAGCCTCTCATGATTCAAAGAGGTCTCAGTGTTCCAGTCAACGTCTTCATCATATCAGTTACTTCTAGAGCTACCCCAACGCGTTGATTCTTTAACTGGTTTGCCAGTTGTCATTCCCGAACTTAATTCAATCCAACTCTTTTCAAAAGCAAATATACTCTTCAAAAAAAGAAACGCAAAAGGCAAAATTTGAGACAACTTGTTAACAAGTTTATTCCGGGTAGTTCTGTATGACATGTGTGAAACTGTGCACATTCACTGCTGAACATCTAAAGTCTGCAAAGGCGAAGTCCACGCTCACTAGGTGAAGTTTAACGTCACTCAACGTCAATAACGAGTATGCCCCCCGTGAGCATCAATAACTATTTGGCATTTCCTGCCCATGGAAGCGATGAGATGACGAATCACATCCTGTGGAATGGCTGTCCACTCAGCCTGCAAAGCTGCTGCAAGCTGAGGTAGAGTCTGCGGTTGAGGTTGTCGCCGTCGCAGACGTCGGTCCAACCCATCCAAAAGATGTTCGATGGGGTTTAAATCTGGTGATCTGGAGGACCAGGGAAGAACGTTGATGTTGTGGTGTCTCAAGAAGACAGTGGTGAGTCGGGCTGTGTGAGGACGGGCGTTGTCATGTTGAAAAACATCGTTGACGTTCACCATGATGGGTTGCACATGGGGCCTAAGAATCTCGTCGACGGTTGCGTACGGTCTGATCGGAAATCCTACGCAGCCCTGGTATGGTTGAGGCAGTAGACGTTGCAGTGGTGGTCCTATCCCAAAGGTGACGTAACCGGATGTAGCGATCTTGAGCGGGCGTGGTCACACGAGGTCTGCCAGATCGTGGACGGTCACGAGTTGATCCATGTTGTTGGTGACGATTCCATAGCCTTGTGATGGTGCTTGGGTGGCCATTCACAGCTCTGGCAACATCTGATCGAGATTCGCCTGCTTCCAAGCGACCAATGGCGTTGTTGCGTTGTGCTTCAGTCAGTCTTGGCGTAACTGTATTGCGTGTCGGTGGCTTAACACTGAGCTATGTAAACCGAGAACCCGTCACTTTTATAGGGATTTTGCACATGTTGCACTTGCAGAACATGCAGATCTCTCAAACAAATTTATTGGACATTAATGCGTTTTGGCGAAAAATCCGATGTGTTCCTCCGTTTTCAAAGTGCACAACTTTTATTGTCATTTTGGTTTGACAATCAGTGCCTTAACACGTGTAACATCACATACTCTGAGCTTGTAACGTTATTACATATAATTCTCTTTAAAATAAAAAAATACCCCTTTTGCGTTTCTTTTTTTGAAGAGTATAGTTTTAATTTAGCTTTTCAGATTATTTTTAACTTCTTCCCATTGTTTGTTGCCGTTACTCAAACTCAGTTAAACTGTTTTTAATTCTCGTATTTACACTTTTTAACCAATGTTTTTATTTAAACAGAATATTTGAAGGAGACTCCCACATACTGTTTACTCAGTAAGTGAAAATTAAATAAATATGATACTTTCATACAGACATTCAGGAAGTAAAATTATGGGGGCTTAAAGATTATTTGGCAAAACCACAGAGTAAAAAATAAATGGACAAAATATTTTAGCCAAATATAAAAAAATAATACTCAGATGTGCACCCTCAGAATCCTCTTAATATACGTGAAAAGTTTCAGGTCTAAAGATTGTTTCCTCTTGGAGCTGTGATAGCCACATACACAAGCTCTTCTATTTTTATTAATTAATAATTTACATAGAAAATGAAAAATACACGTATCTTGTTGATCAATGGTATCTGAAATGCGTGACTAGAAAGGGACAGAAATTCGTTCTCAGTATAACAAATCTAATCTACACGTATGTGTGTTTTTAGTTGTCTGTTACATAACACAGTACACCTGTAGGTAGAATATACAGAAATTTAAAGCCCTATAATCTGGGCACTACTATCAAGTTCTTCGTTACTTTTCAGATTATTTTAACAGTAACACACACACACTGAAATAAAACATCCATAAAAATTATGAGCTCCTGGTCATAATATCTTATTGTACTAAGGAACTGATCCATGAAAATCTACTCATATTCCAAAAGTTTATTCGTTACATGAGGTCAACCAGAACGTACACAAAACATTCAAACACAAGCATGTCACTAAAAAACACATTAGCGTGATGAGTTTAATATACACCAACAATTATAAAAATATATATTTTTCATTATTTGGAGAAGTACATCTAGCTTTACCTCAACATTAGTAGTAGGTATAGAAAGTTACATACATTACTTACAACCAGTGAACAATAAATTGTGTTCATTCAACAGCAAGCAACAAGGAATTCGATATTTGGGAGCAGAAATATGCTCCATTTAATTATAGTTGTATATACAATCCTTAGTACCTGAGATGCACTTTGTCAGTGAAATGTTAGTGGTCATAACTGTCATTCTAGGTTTGTCTGTAGATTTATATGAAGGCGATTTCTATTTTCACACGTTTTGTTTCTGCTTCACTTAATTTACTAAAAGTTTGATGGTTAATATGAGTTCACGGAGACATAATTCATTTACTTTGAATTACAAACTAGTTCTCCAAGCAATGTCGTATATTTCTGTTTACGCGCATAACATGTTCAACCACTTAAAGGCTACGGCAGCCCTACAAACAGTGAGGACAGCCGTAGGGACGTACGTCGGCAAGAAACATGTTACTTTCAATTAACATAATCTGGTATAGTTGTGTTTATGAGATTTTCACAGGAAATCCACACAGCACACTTAATTGAGTGCAGTTGTTGCGTGCAATTTAATTTGTGATGATGTTATTTATACAAAAGCATCAGTAATATTTACTTTAGTGTCCTTAATGCATTTCCACATATTTCATACATCGCTAATACCAGAATCTCTCATTGACGTATTATATTTAAAACGCTTCAGCTAGCACAAAAGTTATAATATACTAAAACCTTCAGTACATGCTGCTACCATTTTTCATAAAGTACAGGGCCCGGCATGGCCAGGTGGTTTTAAGGAGTCGGACTCGTAATCCTAGAGTGGCGGGTTCGAATCCTCATTGCACCAAACTTGCTCGCCCTTTCAGCCGTAAGGGCGTTATAATGTGACAGTCAATCCCAATATTCGTTGGTAAAAGACCAGCCCAAGAGTTGGCTGTGGGTGGTGATGGCTAGTTGCCTTCCTTCTAGTCTTACACTGCTAAATTAGGGACGGCTAGCGCAGATAGCCCTCGTGTAATTTTGCGCGAAATTCAAAAACAAAGTACACAGCGCTATAGAATAAACTTCAAAAAAATACAAAATTCAATCTTAACTTCAGGTTATAAAGTATCCCGTAGTACTTCATGCACATTCATGTACAAGTATGCAAACACAGAAACAATATTCGTTGGTAAAAGAGTAGCCCAAGAGTTGGCGGTGGGTGGTGATGACTAGCTGCCTTCCCTCTAGTCTTACACTGCTAAATTAGGGACGGCTAGCACAGATAGCCCTCGAGTAGCTTTGTGCGAAATTCACAAACAAACAGAAACAATATCCGACAGACTCTTGCAAATGCACGAAACTATTTTAATAAGAATTGGCATAAAAATGATTTAATGTGTTATCTGAATAGACACTACGTACATGATGAACATAGTCCTAAGTACCTCTCTCCTTCAAATATATATTTAAGAAATACAAATAAAGCTGGCCACCATGCACTAGACGCTTAAAACTAGTATTATTTATTTTTTTATTAATGTTTTTTTTTCCTTTTCCTTTCTTTTTTATTTTATACCATTTTATTTTTTATTATTATTAAAGGAATATATATATATATATATATATACAACGAATAAAAGGTAAAAAATAATTAAAAATTAAATAAAAGAGGAAAAAATAATAATAAATGGATAAAGGGAAAAAAATGGCAAATCAAGACAATACCTGGCCATTGCCCTGAAAAGGGCCGGTGTACTGTGGGATACTCTTGCCCAAAAGCACTACAACAACAACAACTTAATAGTAGCCGACATGAAAGCTAGGGATGGAGGAATAGGTCTTGTGCACCTGACCCTCCTGGGTATTTAAAAATTCAACATACCCAAATACCCACAAAGAAGAAGCGAAGCGCTATAGAATTACAGTTTCTTTTTGTCTATAGTGTAACCATTTATTCTTAGGTATGAATATGTCTCCAATAGGCCGACGGTAGTTTTAGGGACTTACACCTGCTAAATGCATGGTGGTGGTAGCAGAAATCTATTGAGTTGCTTTGCACTAAAATAAACGTCAATGAAACTAAAGTTTTGAATATATGAAGGTTTTCAACCAACACGCGGTCAAGAAAATCGTTATGTAGATTTTGTTTCAAGTTACCCTAGTACGTTTGTTGTTAACAACACTGGTAATACCTATTGCCGCCTCTAGAGAACGTTGCTACAATGACCTTGTTTCAGGACGTAAAGGGCGTTTTTCTTGTAGCGAAGCCACATCAGGCTATCTGCTGAGCCCACCGAGGGGAATCGAATCCCTGATTTTAGCGTTGTAAATCCGTAGACTTACCGCTGGACTAGCGGGGAACTGTAGAAAGCGATGCCCCTCAATGATTGTTCAGGTAATATAAATGAAAATGACCATTCACGTGACTGTGTACTCGCGCATGGTAAGTCCGAGGTTTCACTTTAAGTAGAAACCTTTCGTTTAATTAGTTCTACTCAAATGGTAAGGGCTTTCTCAAGATTGATTTGACTCAATTTTTGATTTAGTAGCAAGTATGCACACATATTTCTGTGTTGAACGTTTTATTAAAGACTGTTCATTACGTTTTGCCTATTTCTTAATCTCATGCAGCAGTCTCAATAAGTGTTTGGTAGTTCCATATCCTGACATAATTTCCAAAGTATCTTCAATTCACCCGAGACTACCACATCAAATCTTAAGACAACACGTTCAGAAACTTAAACGACATAATCATTACCCATTTTGTTATTCTTTATTATAATATATAAATATATATTGAGCACGAAAACAACAACAAATCCAGTATCCGGAAACAACATAACGATTCGTTTTACAATTATATGATTATTCATTCAAGGATTTACTGACTTAACTTTCCTTACGATTGAATAGCTTCCAGCTAAGTAATATGAAAGTTTTAAAAAACAACAACAACAAACCTTTAACCCTTATGTAGAACGTGTATAAATTTCTTTGCCATTAATGAATTAACACTTCCTCAAACGTTTTAAGTACGGACTAAGCCTATGTCACGAACTTGAAACCTGTACAACATCCAAATATGGCAGTTTGTATTTGAGCTTTAGATTCCAAATATACAGATTATATTCTTAAGAATACTTCATTCAGGTTATAGCTACTGTAGTTACATTAGGGCGATAGTTAGAGATAAATACGATTTTTCATCCAGTGGGGAATGGGAGGTAAATACTGTTCTCGTTTAACAAGATAATTTACAATCGAAATATAATACCAGATCTAAACTTTACCTACCGTTAAACTGAAATGTTAAATAACACTGTTCGATAACAGGGTAATGGATAAAATAGTTAATGTCTTCAGAATATGTTTACAGGTACGGAAATAAAAATTTTTATACGGTGTAAAAGCCTGAAGCTGTGACGTATGAGTGAAAACGTTCAAGTGGTTGAAGTTGAAATGTACAAAATGATCTCACTCTAATGTCCGAAAGGAACATACATTAGAACGTGTACATTATTGAACAATATATAAACATGTATTTATCATAATTGTCCTCTGTATAATGAGGGTCCAAATTCGAGAACATCTAGGTGCAAGTGATTACTGCTCCATCAGATTCGGTGTTTTGCTGTATATGGAGATAAGGAATAATGATATTTTGATTACAAGTTTAAAAAAAAAGCAAATATTGAAGGAATACGACAAGAATTATATGTTGTGAATTTGAAAGCTGAGTTATTTGGATCAGATGTGGAACATTTTAAAAACATTTTTAACATTCAAGATGAGCACATTCCTTATAGAAAGGACAGCTGCAAATAAAAACAAAACAACAGGTTAGCCCACAAAAAGTTTAAGAGATGAAATTAGAGAAAAGCTTAAGAAATTTAAATAGACTAGTATGTCAGCAGACTTAGAAGATCAAACAAGTTGGTTAAACTTAAGAATACTTAAGTATGAGAAAAGGTTGGCTGAAAAATAGATATTAACGGAAGGGATTTCTTTAAATACACTAAGGATAAACAAAATCTTAGAATGTGTGTAGGTTTGGTTTGTTTTAAATTTCGCGCAAAGCTACACGAGGACTATCTGCGCTAGCTGTCCCTAATATTGCAGTGTAAGACTAGAGGAAAGGTAGCTGGTCATCATCACCCACCGCCAACTTTTGGGCTATTCTTTTACCAACGGATAGTGGGATTCGCCGTCACACTATAACGCTCCCATGGCTGAAAAGGCTAGCATGTTTGGTGCGACTGGGATTCGAACCCGCGACCCTCTGATTACGAGTCGAACGCCTTGACCTATCTGGCCATGCCAGGCCGACAACAGTAGAACTAGGGGACACAAGTATACATTTTGGCAGGGTAGAAGTCATCTTCAGTTAAGACAGTTTCATTTTACTAACAGAGTGGTTGGCCTTTGGAATGAGTTGCCTTCAGATGTTGGAGAGGTGGTAAAATTAAATGAGTTTAAGATAAGTTTGATAACTACATGAATGATAAGGACTGGGTATAAAGGGTTTTATTTTTTTATATTTTTATTTAGATTAGAGGATGAAACATCCGAGATGGACCAATAGGTTTTGTTTGTTTGTTTTTAAATTTAGCACAAAGCTACTCGAGGGCTATCTGTGCTAGCCGTCCCTAATTTTGCAGTGTAAGACTAGAGGGAAGACAGCTAGTCATGACAACCCACCGCCAACTCTTGGGCTACTCTTTTACCAACGAATAGTGGGATTGATCATCACGTTATAACGCCCCCACGACTGGGAGGGCGAGCATGTTTGGCGCGACGGGGATGCGAACCCGCGACCCTCAGATTACGAGTCGCACGCCTTAACACGCTTTGTCGTGCCGGGCCGGACCAATGGGTCCCATGTTATTCCAAAACGTTATGCTTTATGTATGCCATACTCTCGTTCTGGGGTACTTTGACTCAAAAGTACAGCACACTTTTTGATTCAATGACATAAAATATTCTGTCATCTTCACAAAAACGTTCAAATCCAATATATGGCACATTTATAAAATGATATAATTAACCCACCAGTTGTATTAATCACATATAATACATTATTGACATGCTTAATACATAATTAAAGGCTTGATGGCTCAAAAAAGAAAGTGTTCAATTGAAGGCTTTGTTATATGACTCAAAATATTTATTGAGTTTAATACTCGTACAAATATAAACAGATGTGAAAATGGCAAATGAATAAAAAAATTAAACTGCGCCCCCCCTCCAATATCGATAGTTGTGCCCTTCTTGACATCTAAAACTTTTTGATTTTTCAAATAACTCTATATACTGGCATTTCAAGACATGAAAGTAGCTATTATATGGCCTGTATAGGTTTATCATGACCAGCTATGATATACAGAAAAAATAAATTATTCACTAACCCAATATTCAAAATCGAGAAATTTATGTTATTATTGATGATTTTTAGCACAAAGCTACACTAGTGTCATCTATATTCAGTCCAAAAACTGATCGCTGACTCACCAAAGGACAGCACTGGTAAATTTCTTGGATTATAACTGAAATGGTACACAACTGTATGTAACAAGAAACGTTAAAGAAACATGAATATGAGACAAACTCAAGTCGTTGTTGAAACTAATTAAAATATCGACCACGAAATTACGTATACAGCAAGAAACGTCAAAAGAGCACGTTTAAGTCACGTATTGAAGTTGCTACAACACTGGTTCATTCCTCGTGTTATATTATGACTCGTGCAAAATCGTAGCATTCTGATTCAATGTATATAACAAGAAACATCAGAGGAGCATAACTGTATCATATATTGAAGTCATTGTTGTAACACCACGTGCAATTCAACCATTATCGATAAATCCTGACATATTTACAACATTATAACGAACAAATGATTGCAATTATAAATAAGGTAATCACAGATGCAATTTCTGAACTTATGATAAATATTAGTTTGAGTTACTATAAAAGAAAAATTATTCGTTTAAAATGCAGCGAAAGTTATGTTACGCCTAACTTCATAATACGACTACTCTATACTATGTATATCGGTATTATTTTCAGTATATATTGAGTGTTTTAAACAATCATAACTGTTTTTATCACACATACGAATATGTAGAGTGATTAATGTAAGATATTAGTAAAGGTGTGTCGATACAGCTGTGATACGATTCTATCTATATATCGTCCAATATGATACGATTTATGTGTAATAAAGTAATTTTACTAAAAATTAATGATTCAATAAAGGAAGATAACTGTTGAGTATTACATGTTGTCTTCATTTATTTTATCAAACACATTACATGTAAAGTAACATAAATTAACAATAACAAAATAGACAGATAGATATTATTTCATATATTTTAACTCTGTTGCCAGCTTCCAGTTAGTTAATCAAACCTGAAAACCCACTGTAAAGAGGTTTTGTTTGTTTTGAATTTCGCGCAAAGATACACGAAGGCAGTGGTGGGATTCAGGGGGTTCGCAGGGGTTCGCGCGAACCCGTTCTTAAAAATTTTTGAGCTTAGCGAACCCGTTGATGGCTTCAATTATACCGTCGAATTGTTGATGTGTAATTTTGAATCCCACCACTGCACGAAGGTTATCCACGCTAGCCGTCTCTAATTTAGCAGTGTAAGACTAGAGGGAAGGAACCTAGTCATCACTATACACCGCCAACTCTTGGGCTACTCTTTACCAACGAATAGTGGGATTGACCGAAACATTATAACGCCCCCACAGCTGAAAGGGCGAGCATGTTTGGTGTGACATGGATTCGAACCCGCGACCCTCGCTTTAGGAGTCGAATGCCTTAACCATATGGCCATGCCGGGCCGAAGTGTGAAGTACTTAAATAAGAGAATGTTAGCAACATAGATAATAAATTACAAACAACACTGTCAAACTTTGTAACAAACCGTTGGTATCAAAATACATATCGTATCGCGGCATTAATATCTAGACAGATGTCGTATCGACTAATATGATGAGATAAGCACTCCTAAGCATCGATCAAAATTACGTATTTAACTGGTTTCAAACCATAGAGACATTTTCGGTCGAATTATCAGCTATTTCACAAGAATTCGAGTCCTGCTCACTTGAAATAGACTTTCCTGCACAATACTGTTCGTTTTCTCAAAAACAAAATCGGTAGCAAGGAAAACGATGTTTAATTACTCATTTTACAGTGAATTTTCTTTTGGATTATTTTCTCGAAATAATTCATAAATTGTTAAAAATATTACCTTCCAAAAATGGCGACGTGCATTATAAATAACTTTGTTTCTTCAAACTCTGCGCAAAAAGACTCGCAGGTTACCTGCGCTAGTCGTCCCTAATTTTGAAGTGATAGACTAGGACGAAGGAAGCTAGTTCAAACCATCCCCGCTAACTCTCGATTTACTTTTTACTAACGAAAAATGGAATTGCCCGTTACATTATGAAGCCTCCATGACTGAAAGGACGAGCATGGTCGGTGACGGGATTCGATCCTGCAGTCCGAAAATTGCAAGTTCAATGCTCTAACCATCAGGATATTATTTGTGTTAAAGCCTTATCATGTTGAGTATAAGTTATTAAAGAAGTTACTTTTCCCAACAGCTGTACCTAATATAAATTAATATATAGTTACCAGCCATACAATATCTATTCCTGTGGATATACAGAAAAATAAATAATCCCAGAGTGCCCCTGAACATGAAAGGCCATCTTTATCCTTCGAAAGCGCTCGGGTTACAGGGATTTATTAATTTCAATCACGACTTGTTGAACCTACGTGTGTTTCTAACATCACAGAAGTAAACAACAATGTGTCCAACACTATGTAATGTATGTGTACGAATAACTACTCTAGACAGGAAAACAAAAAGACAACAAATGAACAATCGAATGATTCGAAATCAGCTGGATAGAGTGCGTATCACGAACTAGTGAGGGTGGTTTTCATTTCTCACCCATTAGGAATTGCTCCTTCAGATTGTTACTCAGAGCTACTCAAGGGCTGTTGGCGCTATTAACACCTAATTTTGAACTGATGCATTAGAGGGATGGTAACTAATCAACAGCATCTATCGACAACTTATAAGCTACTGTAATCGAATAGTAGGATTTTACCGTTATTCTTATAACGCACAATTATCCCGAAAGCGTAAAAAAATTTGCTGAAACCTTGGGACGTGTACTAGTGGCCTTCAAATACAAGGATCGACTTACTATATAATAATTTAAGGTAACACCCAACTCAACCACTAGGAACCACTCATAATGATTTATGTTTCCACATTTTATGAATAAATTGTACAATTTTGTTTTTCAAGTATTACTACAGATTCGGGCTTCATAACTAGGTTTAACAAATGAATTACTCGTGGTGTCTTACAAGTATCACGAATTACTTCACGTCTCCAAACATTATGTGGTACTTTACGTTTCAAAAGTTATGATGAATATATTGAACTAATATGTAATTTCCCAAATATCATATACCTATGTACTACTTCATAATTAAACCCTGAAGTATTTTCCCACGTATTACGAATCGAGTGTGAAATAATTACAGTTTTACGAATCTGTTATATTTCACAAATTATTACACAAGGTTGCCACATTCTTCCAGATAAACTTTCTGCACTTTCCCGACTTACACTAGATACGCACTTATATTTCTACTTAATTAATACAGTTCTAGCTTAAAATCTGGTTATATATGGTAAAATTTCCAGAACACAATTAGTGCAGGATATACGAAACCACAGGAATTTTTTTTTTTTCAAAGATATCATAAGTTAATGGCAGATGCAAAATGTTTAATCTTTGGATTGTTTGTTTTGAATTTCGGTCAAAGCTACACAAGGGCTATCTGCGCTAGCCGTCCTTAATTTAGACTAGCCGGAAGGCAGCTAATCATCACCACCCTCCGCCAACTCTTGGGCTACTCTTTTACCAACGAATAGTGGGATTGACCGTAACATAATAACGCCCCCACAGCTGAAAGGGCGAGCATGTTTGGTGTGACTGGGATTCAAATCCGCGACCCTCGGATTACGAGTCAAGCGCCTTAACCACCTAGTCATGCCGGGCCATGTTTAATATAATAAAAAATTTAATATATTATCAAATATAATGAAGTGGATTTCACAACGGGACAAAATAACATGTAGTGACTATTAAATTACATCAATAACCGACACAGCTATGTAGGATGATTTAGATAGATAGATGTAAAGGTTTTTGAATTCAAAAATAGGGGGTTGAAGCAATGTTTTTTTGGCATATTGGCCCGTTTTTTTGTTGTTGTTTTTTAATTCCGTAAGGTTTTTATAACAACACAGGCCTGTAATGTTTTTACTGTCTTGAAATTTTTACATGTTCTACGGTAATTCCTGAAAGCTGAATCCGAAAATGATATCCATTTTATTCCATGACATACAGATTTTTCACAAAACCTCATATATACTTTTAAATAAGTGAACTATTTTTGCTGAAATCCGGTTATATTCTGTTAGGCCCGGTTTGGCCAGGTGATTAGTGTTTCAGTCATAAACTGCGAGTTTCAATTCCTACCTTTCATGCTCACACTCTCAGCGGTGGGGGTGTTATATATGTTACGGTCAATCCTACTATTTGTCGATAAAAGAGTAGTCTAAGAGTTGAAGATGGATGGTGATGACTATCTGTCTTCCCTCTAGTATTTCACTACTAAATTAGAACAGCTAGTGTAGATACCTCTTACGTAGCTTTGTGCAAAATTCAAACCAAAATACCTTTTGTTATGCTGAAAATGTTGACAACCACTGTCTCTAGATTTCTTTAGACCAATCGCGACGTAAGTCTTATTGATCGTTCTATAACTCATATATAATAATAAAAAATAATTAAATAATTAATTTAAACAATAAAAAATAATAATTTGATTTAGATAAGAGTTTTCTTCCTTTTTTGTAAAATATCCTTACGTTACAGAAAAAAAAATTATTATTTTCGAAGTCTACCTTACTGAATTATGGAAAATCTGTTATTACAACCAAAAAACTTTTACGAAGTTTACATGAAATTTGTTGCCACCCTATACAAATGAATCGTGGAATATTTTAGCAAATGTTCAAGAACTAAAGTATTTCAATGAATATCAAAAATTGTTAAACATTTCATCCAAGCAATCAGAATTAGTTATACTAGATGGGGTACTTGTAATTTGTGACTAATGAAAGGTTATTTTGGAACATGAAAAGTTGTTTCCTTTATATATAATTTAAAAAACCTGAAATGCCCATAAAAGCAACAAAACACAAAATGTAAAACTGTAACTTTGCATGTATCTCCTCATGGACCTAACAAACCTTCATGCCAGACTTGAAGATCTATCAAAAAGGGCAAAACAGTGGCAAGAAAAACACCGCAAAAAGAGAAAAATGCAAAATTGAAGATTTGTGTGTAATTCCCCACGGACCTGATACACCTTATCAATTTTGGTGAAGATCCATCCACACCCTGCGAAATATTTACATGGACTTACAACAGACAATAATATTATACTTATATAGATGGTATCAGTGCATTAGATTCACATGCGACGTATTCATGACGTCATATCAGCACCTTAAGAATGAAGGAAAATATAGTTCTACGTGACAGAAACATAGGCGAAACGGGAAAATCGTGATCCCATTACAAATCTACACGCACACAGGATAAAAATCACGTGAAATTGGGGGCTGCGCATCGCGTAATATTTTTTTTTCCAGTGTTATATAAGCAAGAGTTCCATTACAGAATAGTTCTTTCAAGTACCACGAATTAGTATCACGTTTCAAGTGCCGCAGGTTTATTTATGCATACAAATATTACGATTCACTCGAATTACAGTGGAGCGCCATTAAGCCGCGGACCAGTAAACCGCGAAATCGTTTAAGCCGCTGTAGCAAGTCTTGTGAGCAAGGATTATCGCGGCTCACCGCTAATTTAAGAACGTGTAAAAACGCGGCTTACGAATTTAATCCTGGCTTTATAACTTCAAGGGGATATTTAAAAAGGATTTACTTTAATTTGGGAAATAAATAAAATATATTACAATAGAAATAGACCGTTAATCTACCTTATCCGCTCTCTATGTCAGCTTTATGGAGGCCGCCATTGTTACCGAATCACACCTCTCCATACATTAAAGTTAATCCGCGGTAAATCCGTGAAAAAAGTGATCAATAATTAAAGTATTATTTTTAATTCGATAATCCGATATAATGATCACGCAATGGCCAGGATGAGGCTCCTCGGCGGAGCTGTTGGCGACTTCGGCTTTTCAGTCACAAAGATTTAAGCCGCGGTTAAGCAGGTTGACCACCCAAATACCGCGGCTTAACGGCGCTCCACTGTACCTTGTATACTTTTCTTAATATCAGAACTCCATTAAGAAATAGTTCCAACAGACACCAGTGACAAATTAATCTGATATGTTGTTTGTCCAACCATTACAAGTCAGTCGTAATATTTTATTTATTCTTGTGTTACGGATTAGTCTGATATTTACTACAACAATATGCCCCGTTTCAGCTGTAATAAATGAATAAAATACAAATTAAATTAATAGTAACTTCCAGTCAGGTCAAGCTATGTACCAAGTGCGAAGCTTTAAACCAAGCTGGCTGTCAGTATAACTAAATATACTTTTCTATGTTTACACTTATAAAAATTTGCAGTTTCACTAGATGGATCTCTCGCTATTAGCGGTATTTTTGGTCGTAATCCCAATGAGGTTAAGCAACTCAAAACATAACGTACATCTTAAAAGCATAGCACTACCTTGATCAACTTTATTGGATATATAAAAAATACACGTTTCCTTGTATGTGCGTTTTTAAGAGCAAAGATACACAATTGACTATCTGAGGTGTGTCAACCACGGGTGTCGAAACTTGTTTATAGCATTATTAGCCCTTAGACATATCGTTGTGCCACTAGTGAGCAAAATACAAGTTATTTAGGGTGTTTTAACCTATGGAGAAAAACCATCGCTACAAGCGTTTTGGAAAAATGTCAAAATAGATAGGGATGAAGTAGCTTTATTAGATACTATTTACAGTAAGTTTACATCATCAATCAACCTTAGACATTGGTAAAATTATTGTAGTTGAAATCAAGTTGCAGAACCACGGCTTAGTTCACACCATTTTGAAATAAAATATTTGCTTTGTAAATAACATAGCTTCTAGAAATATTCAATCAACTATATTTATTTGTTATCGACTTTTTGCCTCTTCCAAATTGGCAATGCTTTCACATGAGGACATATATGAGGACATTCTCGGTAAGGGCTACTTTCTTATTTTCTCAGTGTATCTCAGAATGGCTGGTATGGATATAATTGTGGCAAACCAATAACATAGAGAAAAACAAACAAGAAAACCGTGTGATATAAACATGTCAAAGTAATAAAATATCGTTAATAGTATCCCTAAAGTAGCCCGGCATGGCCAGGTGGGTTAAGGCGTTCGACTCGTAACCTGAGAGTCGCGGGTTCGAATTCCCGTCACACCAAACATACTCGCTCTTTCTGCTGTGTGGGCATTAAAATGTTACAGTAAAACCCATTATTCGTTGGTAAAAGAATAGCCCATAAGTTGGCAGTGGGTGGTGATGACTAGTTGCCTTCCCTCTAGTCTTACACTGCAAAATTAGGGGCGGCTATCGCAGATAGCCCTCGTGTAATTTTGCGCGAAATTCAAAAACAAACAAAGAATCCTGAAAGTAACTTCAAAGATCCACATTCATACCCTTCGACTGAGTTAAGAATATAGGGAATTTAATTATGTGGTCGTCATATTCAAAGTTACACCGATAATCATAATAATGTAACATTTAATTAAAAATTCTAGTCAAAGAGAGCTACTAGAACAATACTTGAGTAAAGACTGATGTGAAAGTGGAACACGTGAAAGCAGTGTTTATAATAATTGACATATTGCTTTATTTGAAAGAATTTGAAGGAATCAGTTCTTTAAGGTACACAAGTATAAGCTGGACATACGTGCTTGTGTTGATTAATATGATTATTATAAAACCTATAAAAGAAACGCATCACATTATATCAAGCATCTTCACAAAGCAACAAACTATTAGAACTCATCAGTCACGAGAGTAATAACTAAGCCAAAGTGTGATGAGAACATAGGCTGTCGTTTAGTGGAAAGCATCCAACAGAGAAAAATAATGAATCCAAAGAGGAATGGGTGCTTGGTTCATTATACATCTGAAGCCACGTGCTCGTCTTCTCACGATTCGATTAATATCAGGAGTACCCTTTTAACTACATTATAGAATGAAACTAAAACGAAAACTACACAAATGATATTATAAAGAAAATACCACTGCTGAGTAGCAGCATGTCCACATGAGTCAGTGTTGTCGTTTGTCACCCGAAAAAAAACAAATAATGACATTTTTAACAAGAAATGAAGAATATGCTCAGATAGTTTTACTGTTCCATTCGTAAAACTATAACCAGTGATACAATATCTCATTACTGAATTTCTGTCTTATATGAGAAGCGACTGAAACACCTAAATAATACATCGTCTTTAGTTACTGAAATGAACTGAAATATAAAAATAAACGTAAGTTGGAGTTTGGTGATTTTAATCATGTAAATAAATATATTCTTACATACACATCAAAAGCTTCCAATATAAAATTTACAAAAGTGGCTTAGAAAAGGGGGTGCTACTTTTGGAGTTCAAAACCCTGTGTGGTCAAAACATTTTAACAAGTTTTATTTAGAGACATATTTTGTAATACGTGTTTTACACACATATAGATGAGATGATCGCACCTACACCTTCCGTCCACGTACTTGTTATACTAACATTAACTACAAAATCACGTGAATAAAAATCTTACAACCAAACTACGAAAACACTATAGGAGACATTGAGTATTGTATAAGTCTCTCCAGAAAGATCCTGTACCAATATAAAGACTATTCAAGACAGTACCTACCGCATTATTGACATTGAGTTACTACCTGCGTAAAATACGAACCTAATCATACCAGCTAGTGATATAAAAACTAGTGTAATTTGATACAAATATTTATTACACCTGAATATCCTGGTAGTCCAGCCATATCCAGTTGTAATACGCTAACCGAAATCACTTTTTATACGGACTGTGTAACGGTATCCCTTATTAAACTTATACCACACATGTACTAAAGATTCAAAACATAGTCTAGATATTTTTAGTACACTAATCTTTGACCCTACCTAAGAAAGTGTTACTTTGTTCACCATTGACATCAAATCCTCAACACTATTACACCTCAGAACTAAGGTGCAATTCTTTTAAAATTTAAACTAAACTAAACTAACGTGGCAGGGGTTCAGTTTAGAGAGAGAGAAATCGGAAGAGTTCTCTCTCCAACTGGGGTGTTCAGGAACTTTATAGTTCCTCTTCGTCCCCTTACGTGAGAAATGTTTTAAAATATCCATGGAGTTTTTACTTTATTTTTAACATTTCAAAAATATTTGTGAGTGAGAGGAAGGACGGGAGAACTGGACGAAAGCAGCGAAAGTGAAGTGAGCCAGACTTTAGCTCGAGGATGGAGAACCCTGGCGGCTGGCGAATTGGTTTTTTAAAATTTACTGTAATTGATTAGATACCCTTGACTGGGTAAACGGCCCTTTTCAGAATGAGGCTGGGACCTACAGGTCCGATGCCAGAGATTTTGCTGTGGGGGGAAACGGGAGTACCCCGAGAAAACCCACTTTCACGGCCTGGGCGCCGAATAGTCTACCCAGACCGTGCCCGGAAGTAGCTGGGAAAGAAAATAAAAAAAAAAAAAAACACAAAATTAATAAAAAAACTTTTAAAATTTATATCAACCATCTCCTTATAAGTTCTCCACTGACACACTAACTCTACTCTCATAATGAGTCGTAAAATGTGGCCAAAGGTTCGAAAAAAACCCAAGTTACCCAACAGTTTCGTTGGTTAGACGGAAGATCTTATGCTCACCCAGTATCATGGTCCATTAAGCCATTGATACAGATACATTGGTGATATGGTAGGAATGTATACCAGTACACAGTCAAATCTAAAACATTTCACACCTTACGTAACTTCATCACATTTCCCTAGAATAGACAAACACAATATATTTCACAAATCACTTCCCTAGAATAGACAAACACAATACATCTCACATATCACTTCCCTAGAATACAGACATTCGATATACTTCATACATCACTTCCGTAGAATACACAAACATATCTGACACACCACTTCCTTATAATAAACACACACAACATATATATCACATATCCCTTACCGATAATATGGACAGAAAACATATCTGACATATTACTTCCCTAGAATACGCACATACAAAACATATCTGACACATCACTTTCTAGAATAAACAAACACAACATATCTGACATATTCATTTCCTTAGAATAAACACATACAGCATATACATCACATATTCCTTACCAATAATACACACAAAAAACATATTACATATTGCTTCTCTAGAATACACATACAAAACATATCTGATACACCACTTCTTAGAATACACAAACACAACACATCTGCCACATCACTTCCATTTCTTTATATATTCCTTTCTGTTAACCCTGATAAACTTAACACTATTGTACCTTATACTCTCACTGGAACACGCATACAATCATCCAGTCCACACAAGCTAGTCCGAAATCACAGTTTACGAGATAACGTAGAATCACTAGTAAAAATGACGAATTCAGTTGCTGTACTGCGAACATCTAGACTTTTTTCCTCAATCACCGCCATTCCTACAACATTCTAAATAGTCAGAGAAACCGACACAACAAAGAACACAAAACCAAAACCAAATTACCACCTACTTCAAGAACACCACGTACCAACTTACCATGCACAAAACATCAAAGATGAAGCATTATTTTAACTATCCTCTCATGTGCCAGTAGGAGACATTTTTGTTGAAAAAACAAAACTACCTATTCTGTTTTTTCTTAATTTTAACTGAAATTTTTGTACATGTTTATTGGCTAAAAATAAGGATTTCCCTCAATCTTTCAGCACTGGGGCTGTGAAAAGTGATTTGTAGTGGTAAGGTGACTAAAATCTGATAGTACATTTCACGACCAAGCAGATGAAACATAGAAGTCTTAAAATAACACGCGGAGGTATTCAGGATCTGTTAAGGCCCACCTTGGTAGATATTGTCCAGCAAGCCAACTACAATATTATGTATGTTGCTGTTTTCAAAGTGTTCTTGTCTGCTCATCCTAATGCTGACTATCGTGATGCTTCGTTCTTCCTCACCTAATTGCTATCCCACTAAAAGGATAATAACAGAAGCAAAAAAGTGTTGGCAACTGCTTAATTAATGATGTTGACAATGTGGCTTTATGTATATATACTGAATTTACACCTGATGGGTAGACATTGGTACTAGCTTGTATGTAGACTTGAGGATACTGTATTTTACTTTAAAATTATCAATTAACAAAGAAAAACTTATCTAAAAAAGATACGTCCAAAACCGCCCTCTTTGAAAGTTTTTGGACTGAACTTACTTTTAATATTCAACACATTGTAGTGTAAGGACATCACTTTATATGTTAAAAAATACACATGTATTTTGAGATAACCAATAAAAAATATTCTTCCTAATAATCTCATTATATCTTACGAACTTTGAACGAATATACGAAATTATTTAGCTCACAGCAATAACAGCACTAACATATCAATAGTCCTCTTATTTCTACCCACGCCTGTAAATAGTCCAAGCTATAATATCTGTATTCACGATGACTCTATATCATCACAAAGGGTTCTCTAAATTTGTAGAAGATTCTCGAGAGTAAGAATCAACAATATATGTTTTACGAAAACACTAGTGCACCTTCGTATACTGTTCATCTTTTGAGAATCTTGCCATATAGTTTACAAATCTAAGCGCCGAGAGACAGTAATATAATATTGTTGGTCAACTACAGCCAGTATACTATTAACCTTGGAAACTATGGTTGTGATAAAACTACAGATATTTCACCAGAAATGTTTTTAGATTTTAAATATTACGAATCGTTCAACTTCATTGAATTAACATTTCTAAAAGGCATTAAATATCTCTCTCGATAAAGGTCTGCTTGTAAGGCGTTGAGAGCTAGCTAGTATAAGCAAGGTGTGGCAATATCAACTGAGAATTAATTCGCTCGTCGTGAACCTGGACCGTTGATAAAATATTCAGTTCCAGACCAGATAGAACACTGATTACAGTTTGTAAAACTCTTGTTACGCAAAAAATATTTGGGCTTAGAATAAACAAAATATATGAAAAATCGAAAATTAAATTGAGAAGGAAGGACAAGCATTGTATGACCAAGTACCATACCACTATACATAAAACAAACGTTTAATTTTACTGTAAAGCATACCTTTAAGTAAAACCAAGTAAATATAGACCTACAACAGAAACTAAATTTGAATTTTATCATTTTGTAATCATATTACCTATTGAATTATTATTCTGTAATACATATTTACGTAATTTTCGTTCGTAATGTGTACTTATACTCTTTGGAATTTTTCAAGTACTTAACTTTTGAATTGTTGATTTGTATTGATATGCTATAACGTGAGTTGTGGTATTCTCGCATTTGATTATTTCTCTTGAGAGTTACCAGCAGGTTTTGCAGAGTAGTGAAATAAAGAGACTTCAAACAAAGGAAATCAAGTGAAACAATGCTTACTAATCATAACCAAACAATCAAAATTATTATTTTGTGAATATTGGTACTTTAACTGGAAAGAATTCTCCCACAAGAAGTGTTCCACACTGCAAAAACATAGCTCTCTATATAAGAAAAAATAATAATGTTCTCTTTAGGACACACGTGCTACCAACATGACAGTTCTATTGTCTACCAACATCATTTCTACTGAAAAATAATGGAAGTTGTAACTTCAAGGTTTCAACTGGTAGCCAATGGAAGCGATAACCATCCGTTTTTATATACGAAAGCAAATGTAACTCCCTAGATGAATAATCCAATGGAATAGGTAATTAGGGTTGAAGAAACTTAGTTACTCCCTTAACTGAAGTTTGATGTTGAAACCACATGAATAGATGCATAAAACATTTGAAAATTTTCATATTAAATAAGGAGATATAAAATACATAGTTCAAATGCATATAAGAACCCTTATCGTCTGATGCTTTAAATTCAATTACGATCATTTAAACCCAATTAGAAATTTTACCTGAAAAATGGCACTAGCCAAAACTTTCTACATCAACTTGATGGAAATACAAATATTTTCATTTTTAGCTATGGCACAGCGGCTCATAGAATGGCTCTGAGCTTTCGTTTTTTCTTTTCTTTTCCAAAGTACAAATTTTCAGCTCGTAGTCCCGTCATTTCTCGATTTATTTGAGATCTAATTATAGTTTTACACTCAGGAGGTTAACCTCTTCCATTTGATATATTTGATAATGTTCAGGGTCTCACAGATTAATGTACTTTAATCCTGCCTAAAAGATAAGAAGGTAGGCTATTAGAAATCATGATTACCTGTTTGTTTTGTTTTTTGAATTTCGCGCAAAACTACTCGAGGGCTATCTGTGCTAACCATCCCTAATTTAGCAGTGTAAGACTAGAGGGAAGGCGGCTAGTCATCACCACCCACCGCCAACTCTTTTACCAACGAATAGTGGGATTGACTGTCACATTATAACGCCTCCACAGCTGGGAGGGCGAGCATATTTGGTGCGACCGGGATTCGAACCAGCGACCCTCGGATTACGAGTCGAACGCCTTAACACGCTTGGCCATGCCGGGTCCTCATGATTAGCAATAAATTTGAATAAGTTATACGTAAGCTGCATGTTTGGTATTTCTGGCACACAAACATATAGCTAATAAAAAGGGAAATAAACGTATCATACATTACTTACTCTAATCATGCCTAAAAAGAATATAAGTGCCGTGGTTACTGAGGATTCCTTCTTGTTTACTATCATTTTCATAATTTTTTTCAACCCACTTATTTTACTGTTACACTGTTATTAAGTGAGAGCTTCGTGACACACAGAGAACTCTCTCCACCAAAGACACTATATTTTGTGGTTTTGAATTTCGCGCAAAGTTACGCAAAGTCGTCCCTTATATAGCAGTGTAAAACTAGGGGAAAGGCAGCTAGTCATCACCATCCACCGCCGATTCTTAGGCTACCATTTTACCAACGAATAGTAGGATCGTACGACATATTATAAAGCCCCCACGAGTGAAAAAGCAAGCATGTTTGGTGTGACGGGGATTCGAACCCGTGGTCAAGCGCCCTAACTGCTGAGTCAGGGTAACAAATATTTTGCGACAGCCCTCACAGAACAAAATCATCTACATTAGAGTGTTGTGCATTTTCTGATCTTTACAGGAATCAAAAGTAAAAAAAGTCGTAAAATTATATTAAAATTGTTTCATCTACTATTTCCTTAACTTTTTATCAATCCAGGCGAGGATTTGCACACACGTACCTTACGGTAACTTCCAAAGACTGTCGTTTTTTTTGTTTTGTTTTTTTCAATTTTCGTTCAAAGTTACTTGAAGGAACATCCACTAACTGTCCTACTTTTGAACTGACAGAGAGAAATAGGAAATTAGTCAAACCATTCATCGTTAACTCTCGGACTACCCTTTTACTAATGAATAACGGGATTGAATGTAACATTATAACGTTCCCATGGATGAAAGAGTAAACCTATTCGATAACGGATTTTTATCCTGCGGTGCCCGGCATGGCCAAGCGTGTTGAGGCGTTCGACTCGTAATCCGAGGGTCGCGAGTTCGAATCCCGGTCGCACCAAAACATGTTCACCCTTTTAGCCGTGGGGGCGTTATAATGTGATGATCAATCCCACTACTCGTTGGTAAAAAAGTAGCCCAAGAGTTGGCGGTGGGTGGCGATGACTAGCTGCCTTCCCTCTAGTCATACACTGCTAAATTAGGGACGGCTGGCGCAGATAGCCCTCGAGTAGATTTGCGCGAAATTCAAAAACAAACAGCGTTGGTTATCAGTTTAGTCCTAGCGACATACCTCAAAGCACTTTAGCTAACTTGCTTCATTGCCTACCGCCACAAAGCCATTAACCTTGTAAGAAATGAACACACAATTTGTGGATTTACAGTAAATAATCTCAAAGTTAAGAACTTTAACAATTCTGTTCTTATTTATTTTTATTTTATTTATGCAAAATTCCTGCTAATCTTTAACGTTCTAGTCATTTGTATTAACATTTACCTTCGACTACATAGAAACACAATACTTAAAGCACTATTTAATATATGCTAGTTGGAAATTAATTATTTTAGGCTCTAACAAACTTAGACGTACAAACAAAAACTTGTAAGGAAAGTGAACGCTGGAAGAACAAAGGTTTGAGGAAAATCAATTAAAAATAACAGAAGTGTTATAAAAGTGTTTGTGTTATCATTAGCGATTGTTTTATTTCGTCTGGCGATATTTTACTGGAAGTTGAGAATTAATGGGACGATAAATTTATTTTCTATGGTTCACTAAATATTTCTACAGAACGGTTTCACACGGCGGATCCCGGGATCGATACGATATTGATCTTGCATGTTGACTCAGAAATCTTCAGATCTTAACCATGGTTTTCGTAGTGTGACCTTGACATTTTGTTGGTGTGTTAATTAAGCACAAAGTTTGGGATTTGCACGAAGAGGCCGAGATATTAAAGATAACATTATGTTAAAGAAATTACAGGCTACCTCTGGGATTTACGTCATATCTACCTAGAAATGCCGTTCTTTGCTTTTTACCTTGCGTTTTCGTTTTGTTCAACCTGGTTATCTCAGTATAATTACTTATCATTCAACCACATTTTTTTCAAATAATAAAGAAAATGCTTATCTTTTGTTGATTTTTTCGCAAAGCAGCTCATTGGCTAATCATTTCTGATCGAATAAACGGTAACTAGAGGTGAGGTAGCCAGTTAACGCCATCTATGACCAACACTTGGGCTATTCAAATCGTCAACAAGATTTAACCGTCACTCCAAGGCATGTATTGCATTGTACGTACATGTATTACATTGTAAAAGTACTTTTTATACCACATGGGAACTTTCAAAATGATAAATTACGTCCACGTATTCACAATTGACCACGCATTGTACATAACATGTATTTTCAATTTATGTGTAATGACACGGTATATATGTATACATCTATATGTACTGTTATCTTCAATACACGTGATGAACGAATTAGAATAAAGAACCACCAAAAACAATGAGGTAAATTTTAGAAGACCCAGAAACCAGCAAACAATCAAGTACTCTTCTTCAATGGTTTCTTTTGAAAAGATACGGACATATGTACAGATATCTAAAATTGCAACAAACATTTTACATATCTTACAAAAAGATATGGGCACTCGTGTCACGTGAAATCTATTCTGAATAAAACTTTACAATGCACAAGTTTCGGCACGAACCACCTCAAGAATGAAAAATAAAAGGATTTGTTTTGTTTTTGGAATTTCGCACAAAGCTACTCGAGGGCTATCTGTGCTAGCCGTCCCTAATTTAGCAGTGTAAGACTAGAGGGAAGGCAGATAATCATCACCACCCACCGCCAACTCTTGGGCTACTCTTTTACCAACGAATAGTGGGATTGACCGTCACATTATAACGCCCCCAAGGCTGGGAGGGCGAGCATATTTGGCGCGACTCGGGCGCCAAAATAAAAGGAAGAGTTGCTGTCATAGAAAGAAAAAGGCGACAATGGGTGTGTTTTACAGAAGCCATAACGACCCTTTCTCTTACCATGGATCACAAAGTAGGAGGGTGTATGAGCTACAGCTTCTACGACATAGTTTATAAGAACATCTGAGTTGAATATGAAATAAGTTGTCTAGAAGTCTGTTGATTACATAATTAGATGTAAGATATACTAAAAAGTAACAAAAATAACTCTGCAGCAGGTTAATATGTATCATGTAGATAAAAACATTATAGTCTTTCTAAGTATTAAGCCTACATATTATGTAAACAAAACGGCTACACGGAATAAATGAAAAGTTAGGAATTAAAAAACAAAACAAATAGGGTTCGTAAGGAAACAAGGATGGGGATGCTGTAGATATTATTAACTCAAACTACAAATCCCTATTTTGACTCCATCACATGTGATTATTGGTAACAGCATGGAGCCCAAAGAGGGATTTCTAGTTTGAATAAAAATGTCTACAGTATTTCCAGTCTTGTTTCCTTACGATCCCTCTTTGTTTTGTTTTGCAATTCCCAGTTTTATTTTCTTATCTTCCTTGCTGGCTCTTTTTTTTTTTTTATGCTCATCTTTGGGTAATAATTATTTAATATGGCGTATTGTTTTTGAATTTTGCGCACGAGGGTTATCTGTGCTAGCCGTCCCTAATTTAGCAATATAAGACTCTTGGGTTACTATTTTACCAACGAATAGTGGAATTGACCGTAACATTATAACGCCCCCACGGCTGAAAGGTCGAGCATCTTTGGTGCGACCGGGGATGCAAACCCGCGACCCTCGGATTACGAGTCGAACGCCTTAACACGCTTGGCCATGCCGGGCCTAGAAATATATGAAGAATAGGCGAGAAGAGAAAAGGAAACATTTTTTTTTTGTCAAAACTAGTGATAGAGGGACTTTGTTCACTCAAGTTTACTTCAAATTATGATTACTGTATTTAGACATTTTATAATTTCTTGTAGTAGTACATTTCGATAAATTGTATATAATACATTACAACCCTTAGGTTTAGTTTTATTTAAAATATCAATATATATAAAATCATACGAAATCAGTAACATTATTTCATACTAAACAAATATAAGTTAGGTGCATTAGTTGAATAATTACTACTTTGTGGAATATCAGTGACATTTAAATTGTAAACCTGCATTATAAATACAGTAAGTTTTTCATATTCTGAAACACAAATAAATTACAGTTTAAAACGTCATGTAAATATTTTACAGCTCTATCAATTGAAAGGTCTTTTCTTTCTTTTTTTTTTACGAGCAAAGCCGACCAAATATTTTTATTTTCACAATTATACACAAGCCACACCGCATGCTGGGGAACAACGATTCACGGTCCAAAGTATAAGCAGTTACAACATTCATAGACATTTACTGTTATTCGCTCAAAGAATTGTGGGAAACGAACTACAAGATTGTTTAGGGAATGGACGCACGATAAAATTACTTTAGCTATTCCTTTCGAGTGTCAAAAGATGCTATTCAAGCGGAAACCAAACAAAGAAAAGCCGATCACGAATGTGGGTTTTTCAAATTTGTCACCATACTGAACTTAGAACTATTTTTAAAAAATTACAAAGTTTTAAAAAATGTTTAACACTTTATAGTTTGTTTGTTTTTACTAGGAAAAAAATATAAAAAACTGAAACATTATCGCATATAAAATCATAAGACTTTGTGAATCTGAAGATTACGAAACTTGATAGTTTTAACCTTTGTTCACAAAATAAGCACTTGTATCCGCTTATAAACGCTCTTTATTTCATTGTACTACTTGAGTTTAAAAAAATACAGGGTGGTTATAAAGTGAACCACATACTTAAAACAGTTATATTTTGTTCTAATACACTGAGAATCACAATCTTTATCCGGGACAGTATTGGGGTATAACACTTCTTAACAGACTTAAGCGTTTACCTTCTAATACATTATTAAATGTTTTTAACCTGTATATAGACATATCTGATGACAAAGCGTTGACGAAACGTGAAGTATCGAAAGTCATTAAAACATACAAATCCAGCAAAGTTACATTCACAGAGCAAACTTTCAGTACCAAAGGAACAATCGCACAAACAACCTAAGAGGTTTCAACGCAGTCTGACCCCATGAATCCCATTTCGTAAGACATCCAGCAAGAAGATTGTTGTTGTTTTCAATTAAGCACAAAGCTACTCAATGAACTATCTGTGCTCTGCCCACCACAGGTATCGAAGCCCGGGTTTTAGCGTTGTAAGTCCGCAGACATACCGCTGAGGGGGCTGCAAGAAGATACACTTACATTAACACTCTACTTTCATATTTTCTAGTGAAGTTAAAAACCATCCATCAAAATTTATTTATGTATTTTTACTAACATCTAGATAAGAACAACAAAACCGAAAGACAAGCACATAGCCATACAACATAAGAAAATGCCATTTAAGTCATTTAAAGCTACAATGAAATGCATCTACATTGATGAACGGTGTAAACATAAGAAATGTCTATGATGAAAAGTAAGATTTAAATATATACAAAATTCCAGACAAGACAAAATCTAAACAGAATAATGGGTGTGAAAAAATAAACACATACGATTAACGTTACACAAACCAACGATGTAATCAGTTAGGGTTTTTTATTATAGCAAAGCCACATCGGGTTATCTGCTGAGCCCACCGAGACTTACCGCTGTACTAGCGGGAGGCGTAATCAGTTAGGATAAGACACTAAAGAAATTTCGTTGACCAACATTTAAATGTATAAAACCTGCTAGAGACCTGACCCATACTGAGATATGATCAAGACACCCTGTCTACTGAAGAACAAAACTAAACCCATCACAAACAGGAGATGTTCATCTGGTGTTTACAACAAACGGCAGAAAAAGGCGTGCACTTCTAAACAACCATCAGCAAAGAACCGTGCTCGAGATGAATGATTCAGCTGAAACAGATACTGCTGTCCATAATTACCTTTACTTTCATTATATAATTCGAGTTCGAATTGCCTAGCTTTTTAGATGACGCCTGAAGGCCTTACAGAGCATTAGGACAAGAAAGCACAAATATTACAGGTGTTATTTGTTATGATTATAAAAGGTTGGCTAATATGTGACAAGGCAAGTATTGAATTCAATCAGTGGCATCCCTTAGGTTATTTTTTTATGTAAAATAACTAACAGCTGACAATTCACGTGATTTGGTATATAAATTTCTACCTTTGGAGTTTACGTACACAAATGATTATTCGATAGTTGACTTTGCAACCAAAGAAGTGCTCGAACAGTTTCTGTTATCAAGACATGTAAATAATGTAACAACAATACAGAGGGCTGAAAATGAGTTAATAAGTTAACTAATGGTGTAATCTGATTCACTTTTCTAGTAGTTATTTTCAGTTCAACAATGACTGGAGATGAATCATGTGCTGCGAAACACCTTGCTAAAGTCAGTCCACCCCTCACATCTATAGTCTTTGTCTTCAGTTATACTTAACAGGAACTTAACCAAATTTGTACCTCCCCAGGAATGATACAAAGGGGTTGGTATTTGAATTTTCCACCCCATCAGTCCCAGAAGGCCACTGATTGTCTGTGGATCTACCTTTCTGACCTACCTATTTACTCCAAACTTAGCATATACCCCCCAGAAGTGTTACAAAGATTTACCTTCAGTCTTACCTACCATTTAACTTCCCAAAAAATCACTGTACACGTGTTTGTCTTTCCAACACATAGCTTTAAACCATTCTAAACCAAACTTGGAACGTACACTTAAGACCCCTTGTGTATTGATATGTGTGTGGGGGGCATAAGCATTTAGATCAGACTACCTTATATTATCCATGGGGAATCCGCTGTGACTCCACCGATCTTCAACAAATCTGAAGGCGCCATGAAGAAAGACATATGAGTGCTAGCATTTAGGTCTGGTTCATATGTCACTTTCCAAAGGCCACAGCCTGTATGTGTGTCTGTGTTTCAAATCCATAGTTTCTGGTTGACCTCAATTAAAATTTGGCAGGTATAGCTTAAGCTCCATGAAGACTGAACGCAGAACCTAAGGGTTTCTGTATGATTGGATTGGACCTTCGAAACAAACAGTTATAACAATGCACTCAAACTCTATAATTTATAACCTGTTTTATCCAATAGTATTTACATTTGTCTGTAGCGATTTTTCAGAGTTTCAATGGTTGTTTTCTTCATATAATAGGCTGTGACTTTGTAAAATGATGGGGTGTATCATGTATTTAACAAAATCCGTGAAAAGAGACAAGTAATTATATCCTTACATGTGTATTTATTTTGGAAAGGGCAAATAAATTTATAAAAATAAAAAATCGGTAAGTGCACTGTTTACAAATGAAGATCCTGGATGTGCAGAAATATATACGTTTAAGCATTTTATTCATTTTTATTTGGAAATTACACAAATAAATTTTGTAAGGTGACAAAACTGATTGCTAATTGAGCGCTCTAGCCACGAAGTTATGCCACGCAAATATTCTGGTTTATAAAAAAAAAAAGGGAACTTTTGTTAATCTGAAATGATATTTTTAATTTTCTTTACTTGGACTGGTTGATTTTTTAGGAATTTCACTAAATCTTTCATAAATATTTATAGATAGTCTAGTATTTAGAAAGGTTTTGTATTCGGTAACAAATTATGACCTGACCTCAGGAACGGTTTGTTGATATTAGGTTTTATCAAAAGTTTTAGGTAACACTACATGTAGCCGCTAGTCAGTATAATATAGCAGACATATAACGTAGCTCGAAGGTAACCTTAAAACTATTTAACTGTTGATATGGAATCTCAAATGGTTGATATGGTATCTCAACTTATTTTCCCTGAACGATACTGCTTTCGCAAAAAAAACAACAAAAAAAAAACAACACCTGCCAAAATATACCGAGTATTTTAAAGGCACTTCCGTGTTCACACGATCTGGTTCAGGAAACCAACAAACACGATGGTTGTGAAACAAGATGTGAAAACCAGCTTGATCGTGCGGAAGACAATGTATATACTGCAGTGAGGTGTTACAAAAAACGATATATTGTATACTCATAAGTATCATTTATAGGCGCGACTAAGATTTAGTCACAACACACCACATGCTAATCCGCTTGGTTAAACTGGCCTACATATTAAGGTTCGTCATAACACAGCATCCCCCGAGAATTTCTAAAGAAACTATTTGAATTATTTATTTGAAAATATATTAGAAAATACTATTATAATACAAATGACGATATTAAGTGTACATAAATATGCCATAATCAGCCACATAATCGCATTCAAATTTCAATGCAATAATTTTCCCTATGCTAGGGCTATCCTTCCCTCCGCCCGAAATAAATTATGCGGTTTCGTAACCCAATCCATCTGATCAGCGGAAATGATTACTGAGACCCGCGATATACAATGTATTTCTTATACAAGAGTTTTCAAATCTATAAGAAATAATGAACATACAAAAATATATAAGTAAAGATGAAACCTCAGGTTATTTATTTTTTGTTATAAATAGGTAATAATAACAGTTATAGGATGTTAATTTACAGCATTTGGTATTTCAACGTGAACGTTATTTTCCGTGTCACGTGGGCTAAACAGCCAGGTCAAAGACCTCTTATGATTTAATATAGCCATCACTGATTTACAGGTCTCGACCATTTATAAAGACGAACAAATGAAATTTAATGAATTAATAAATAATGTTGATTCCTAATTGTTTATAATATTCATACACGACTTTTACCATTCAAATAAATACATTTTAGATAAATAATTTTCTTCTACAATACATCTCGGTTTTTAAGGTACTTCACGCCAGGATAAGAAATAGAAATCAATAACTTCAACACACAAATTCACTCGAATCGCATGAACTGGAAAATTTTAAACATTTATAAATTAAAAACATACACACATATTATTTGATGCGTTAAGTTCTAGCTTCAACGTTCGTGAAATATAACGTGTTAATGGTGGAAAAAGGAAGTCAAACGTAAAAAAGAGAGAGAGAAGTAGAGACACAAAAGCAACAGGCATTATAGTGCTCAATGTACCATGACACACCAAACATGCTCGCCCTTTCAGCCGTGGGGGTGTTATAATGTCACTCTCAATCCCACTATTCGTTGGTAAAAGTGTAGCCCAAGAGTTGGCAGTCGATAGTGATGACTAGCTGTCTTCCCTCTAGTCTTACACTGCTAAATTAGGGGCGGCTAGCACAGATAGTCCTCGTGTAGCTATGCGCGAAATTCAAAAACAAACAAATAATAAGTTTATAATTTTCCTATGAGAGTTTCGCTCACTAAACTTTTATAAACAGGTTTTAGGATTAAGATTTATAGCACATGGTACCTTTTTGAATTCATGTTAACAATTAGCTCTTGAGTAGCTTTGCGCGAAATTCGAAACAAACAAACAAATGTACCATGACGATGGCGACCTCTAACACATACATTTTGAATTCGGGAAGCTACTTTCACCTTCCAGGACAGAATCCACAGGATATATTTACAGGTCATACTATTTTTCTGAGTTGGCTGTTAATTCCTCATGAAACCACTTTGAAAAACAAGCAATCGTTTAAATGAAACAAGTTTAAACAATACATATTTAGTGTTACGGAAGGCCTGGGGGTTAGTATGTACAAGTGTTACTTACCTGACCTAATAGACTTAACTGTGAACTACTACGACAGCCTCAAGCACACCAGTATACCAGCATTTAGAAATTCTAGCTTATGAAATGATCATTGTATTGTATAATTTTCTTTAGTAGAGAGCCTGGACTTCCATATAAAGCTATTTAATTCGAGCCAGATTTGTGATTTTTCATATCAATAACCACCTAATAAATGAATATTTGTTAACTGATTGTTCTGACACAAACGTTGATCGACTGAAAATTAATAAATACCCCAAATCTCACAGGAGTTTCGTTACACACCAAAACCGGTTTGTGTGTTTTTTAGAAACTATTACAGCATCAGTTGTAAATAAAGCACGAAAAACAATATTTGATGTTTGTAGTTTTCTTCGTCCGGCGTATTAAGACTGTTTCTTGTGTATTTAAAACTTACAAAGTACTTTTTTATTTAAATATTACAATATCTACAACTATAGAAAAGACGAAATGAAACTAACAATCAAAATGATTAATGCGAAAAAATTGCGCTAAAGCAATCATCAACAAACCCTTCCTAAATTAAATACCAAATACCTGATCACACAACCAGAGGGACTCAACTATCTGTGATGTAAACGTTTACCAACTTCTGTAATCATTACCCTGAATCTAATGTGACGTAAATACAAAACCTAACCTAACCGTTTGTCAGCTTTTTCAACTTGGCGAATGTCGAAATGTCACGATAATCTAATTCTGCTATAGAAACTAGTCACAGTTTAATGAGTACAAATTTAAAACATAGCTTTATAAATGTGGCAAACAACTCTGTCAAATAAAATTACTTTTTTTTTAAACTTCGAAGGTTACAGAAGAATTTTGGTTTGTTTGGAATTTCGCGCAAAGCTACACGAGGGCTATAGATATAATATTAATAACGTAAAACAATTGTTGACTTTAATGTTTCCTATAACATGGTTGGGATAGTACGAACACACTTTATGACTGTTTATTTGTTTTTTTTCAATTTGGCACAAAGCAAGTCGAGGGCTATCTGTGGTAACCGTCCCTAATTTAGCAGTGTAAGAGTAGATGGAAGGCAGCTACTGATCACCACCCCCACCAACTCTCCGGTTACTCCGGAAAGGGAATTCAAGTAAACTGTACTTATTTGCCTCTGAATTAAAAACAATAGTTCAAGCTATTGAAGAGTATAATGTTAACAAGTGTGAAATATTTTATACTGATATTAGCTATACTGGTGAAGTGGAATTCAGGTAAACTGTACTTATTTCTAATGTCAACAAGTGTGAAATATTTTATACTGATATTAGCTATACTGGTGAAGTGGAATTCAGGTAAACTGTACTTATTTCTAATTTCAACAAGTGTGAAATAATTTATACTGATATTAGCTATACTGGTGAAGTGGAATTCAGGTAAACTGTACTTATTTCTAATGTCAACAAGTGTGAAATATTTTATACTGATATTAGCTATACTGGTGAAGTGGAATTCAGGTAAACTGTACTTATTTCTAATGTCAACAAGTGTGAAATATTTTATACTGATATTAGCTATACTGGTGAAGTGGAATTCAGGTAAACTGTACTTATTTCTAATGTCAACAAGTGTGAAATATTTTATACTGATATTAGCTATACTGGTGAAGTGGAATTCAGGTAAACTGTACTTATTTCTAATGTCAACAAGTGTGAAATATTTTATACTGATATTAGCTATACTGGTGAAGTGGAATTCAGGTAAACTGTACTTATTTCTAATGTCAACAAGTGTGAAATATTTTATATGATATTAGCTATACTGGTGAAGTGGAATTCAGGTAAACTGTACTTATTTCTAATAACTTACTAAGATTAAGTTGTAAATATTTCAAGACAAAAACGAGTTCTTTACGTAGAAAATGGGCAAAGCTTTCGATTTATGCTAAACTTGAAAAATGTTATTTTTAAACTATAGGGGGCGCTCTTTGAAGGTCAGATCTGCATTAAGTATACGTGTTTTGGAAAAACTTTACACAATCCACTCGCAATTGCTTTTGGAAAATCTCTATTCTGAAGAAAACAGTCTAATATCCAAAACATTATTGAAAAGTACGTTTAAAACTTGAGTTAGTTTGTTTAGTTTATGAAAATAAACAGTTCGACGAAAATGACCCTTTCCACACCACATGGCCGCATATATTCAGTGTCTCTCCTCTACCAATGTTTCATTCTTGTTTTTCCCTGAAACACCTCTTCCGTCAACGGCGAGATAAATATCTGCTAATTGTAGTAAACAGGTGACGTATAAGATGGGCTTGTATAATGCATTTCTAATAAGAACAACTATTCCCCATCGTATTTACATCCAAAGCTCTATGCATATATAAATAACAAAGTTAACTTCGTGCGTATAGGGCAGTAATTGGATTCTCCACAGCTCAGAAATGTACTTTTCATGGAATCTCAAAACACATACAACATTAAGTTCTAATTTCAACTATCTATGAGTTCTAGTCCTGGATAGGTAAACTGATGTTTAACAAAGGTTATTCTTTATGAAATTTTTAAGCGTTAAAACGTAAAAAACTACACACAATAAATAGGTCGTTTTTTATACCCTTGTGTGAAAAAGAAGACAAAAAAAACCTTCAAACCAATTTTATAAGATACATTCTTTGTAATCATAAAAACATAAGTACTATGAAGGTAACCATAATTGTAGAACGCAATACACCATGTTAAGTTCTGGGCAAACTCATATATAAATTAGACACACATGTATATTAACATTTCATTTTAACATACACACACGGAAGTTTAGCAGGTCTCCAAGGTCCCGCACTGTTTTTTTTTTGTTTCATCTGGAAAAAAATTACAGTAAGGTTATTATTCCTAGTATGTCGACAACGTACGTCCATTATAATGCGCTATTCCTTGGTCGTTTGTTGAATTTCGCACAAAGATACAAGATAAAACTTGTAGTCTGAACTAGCCATCCCTACGTTTGAAATGACGGACTGAAACGGTTTGTTTGCGCTAGCTGTCCCTAATTTAGCATTAGAGGGAATGCAACTAGTCATCATCACCAACTGCCAAGTCTTTTACCAACTTTATAATGCACCCACGGCTAAAAGGGCGAACACAGTTTGATGTGACGGAGATTCAAACCCGCGACCCTCATATTACGAGTAAGTTTTAACCACCTGGCCATGCAGGATCGGATTAAAATGGAAGGAAGATTTTCAGCAGTACCCATCACCAACCCTTGAATTACTCTTTATTAATGAATAATGAGATTAACCATAACATAATATCACCCCCAAACCTGTAAGAGCGAACATGTTCAGCGACCTGCAGATTACGAGTTGTGCGCCCTAATCACCAGATCAGGCCAGGTCACATTAGTTCTTATGTAATGACCTCAATGCTATTATGTAAAGATAAATAAACACATACGTAAAACGTACTAGAGAAAACTAAAAAGAATATAAAGTAAGGACGTGTGAAAAGTTCACATTCAATCAAAACCGCAAATACTGATGGTGTTCAGTGAGCAGAACACAGAATGAACTACCCTTATTAAAGTTCAAGTACAAAGAACCGCAACTGAAACAAGGCTTATGTGTAATCTGGTTTGTAGCAAATTAAGTCGCATTGTGAAACCACAGAAAAAGACAAAACCCACAATATGCTTAGAACTGAAGAGTTGACGTCCGCTCATCGATCAATACTTTGTATTGACATTCAGTGTTCGAAGAAACAGTTCAATAAATTTACAACCAATGTATAATATGCATTACCAAAATGAACGGCTATGATTGGTTAATTACTATTCCAAACAATGCGGCTGGTACATGAAACGACAAAGACTGTAGACTCGGGAACGATGACGAAATCATATTTGGTCAAATGTATAAACATTCCCTTCTTCCATCAAATTAACATGTGTATTTGTGTGAAGAAATGAGGTCCAACTGTACACAGACAGTTTTATTGTGGGGTGGTCATGAGTTTATGAAAATGGAATTTCTTGGATCTCTGCACTAACGGCAAAAAACAACAAAATACAGTAATTATTCATACAAGAACACCTAGAAAACCCAAGATAATCCAATAAATTACCAGAAACATATCATGATGATATGCCTGTAAAAACTACTGAACTGATTCTCTAAAACAATGGTAAAGTTCAGCATCTATACACAGCTTTGAAGAACACACACTTTCTCTGACAATGATCCATCTGCTTTTCCTGCTCTTATTTAAGGCTGTGCAATGACATTTCCGTGAGATCAGGTTTCTTTACAAACTACCATGTTAGTGTTGTTTTACATCTTTTGTGAAGTTTTGCGCGAAAAGATTGACGTCTTAGGCCTATGAATTACAACAAGTCGCTAAAGCGGACGTCAAACACTAAACTTCATTGCAGTACCTTTAGACTTAACATGTATGATGTCAAATGAGATTGGTGCGATTTCAATTTTGTATTCTAAAGTCGGCTGCAATGGGTACTAAAGTTTTAACATAAATTGAACCAACATAAAGGAACACCTTTATACCTGTATTAATTACTAATCTAACATCTAACTGCAACGCCCTCTATAATCTTGTAGCCATTCACATCCAGCATCTGTCAATTTCAAACTCTCTTTGTTAACATGAAGATGACCTAAGAAGGTCGAAAAATTGTTCTTTACTTTATTTTAATTAAAGTTTTAACACCCACATCAGCCGAACACACCTTTTTAATTAAAGTTTTAACACCCATACCAGCCGAACACACTTTGTACTTCAAGTGGGTTTCTCGTCATCATGGATTTCAACCTTTTTAAGTCGTCTTGCTCAAGAAAACAACTGTTAAATTTCGAGACGTGAAGAGTTGTGAATTTTTGGCTTATGACTTTCCATCGACTTCAAAGATTGTTTATTATCTTATTAACAGCAATATAAAATATAGTGAGCGTTATCACAATGGCTACTGGAATGGAAAGTTCCCTTTCGTAACCACATCTTTCACTTCACGGATGAAGGCTTTCGTTAGTCATGATTGGTTGGAGGAGTCCTTCGAAGAATATTGTTCTAAAATCTAAGCTATGCGAGTATTTAATTCATACAGAAAACACAGAGCTGCTCTATCTTCGATAGTTGTGTCTTTCGAATCTTAAACATTTTTCAATTTAACAATATGTGTGAAAACAGCAGTTACCAGTCACGTTTTACAACCTTCGTCAGTACGGCTCGTTCGCAATGATGCTGTTAATCACGTGAGATCTAGCGCTAATCTCACAACATTTGCACAGACGATGATGAATAATTTATGCGTTTCAATAATGCCGACGTAAGTGTAACATATATCTACTAAGTCAGTTCACGGAACACGAAGAAACGTTCAGTTATTTAATGTAGCCTACTCAATCACCAGATCTTGAGCATATCAAATCCTTACCGGATATTCTTGAAACTGGAGCTTTATATTCGCTTCCTGCTTCGACATTCTTCCAGAATATAAGGTGGTTCTTATAAAACACCCTCGGCAGACTCAACAGATAGCCCTAAGTGGCTTTGCTACAAGAAAAACGCACGCGCACTCTTATAAAACATATAATTTTCTTGTTTAAACCTTCCGACATACCTCTGCTTAACCGATGAACATATTAAGCCTTTCTTAATATACGTTTTAATTTTCATCCAGTATAATTATTTACAAAGTATATACGCTCATATATTATCACCGAGACACAAAGGAATCTAATATTGAATAGTAACGCATTAAAGTCGTTTTATAAGTAATTATAAAAAAAGCAAAACACTATCAACTTCTTTATACAGAAAAAATAGCAGAAGCTAGGAAAACAATAACAAGGCTATTAAGAAGTTGTTTAATAAACAAGCGAACAAACAAACAATGAACATAAGTCAGAAAACACTGATTCCTTTGTGGAAGGGTGAATTTAGTGATCGACGACTTATGAACATCAGCTATGCGGTTAACATTTTATAATGTGGTACAGCGTCTTCACAGCAAAACAATAATTACTACGAGGGGGTGGAGAGCCAAATGCAGGGTGGTACCAGAATTTTGTGGTTTGGTGTGTTTTGAATTTCGCGCAAAGCTACATGAGGACTATCTGCGCTAGCCTTCCCTAATTTAGCAGTGTAAGTCTAGAGGGGAGGCAGCTAGTCATCACTTCCAACCGCTAACTCTTGGGCTAATCTTTTACCAACGAATAGTGGGACTGACCGTAACACTATAATGTCCCCACAGCTAAAAGGGCGAGCATGTGTGGTGCGACGGGGACACAATTTTGTGAAACGAAAAGTCAACATACATATTATATATGAACACGCATAATAAATAAATAAATAAATACCACTCATGGAAAACGTCTCTCATGAAACACTTGGCTTCTTTTTTCAAAAAAATAAAAATTAGAATTTAAGAGTAAGGTTATACTCTATTAAGAGTACATTGTTTAATTTTTCGGTTTCTGAATGAGATATTTATTGTTATCCACTTAACGTAGTCTATAAACGATTCAATGCCAGCATTATGTAATTTGTTTAAACATAAACTCCTTAGAAAGGTATTAACAACACACATTAATGAATACGTAGAAAAAGAACACATTGGAAAGTTTCTCTGTGTAACAGTTAAGTACAATTCAATATATGGTGGCATACATTAACGTTGTTAGAACCGTTTAAGGTGAGGAGTGTGGGTCATTTTTGAAATTCATAGCAAATGTAGGCCTAATTAAGCTACTAATCAATAACGTTCACACCAATGTTCGTTTCGTACTGAAGAAACACGTTAACCAAATAAATAGCTCATAAATAGGAAATTATAATGCAGACTTCAACAGGTTTTGCAGCACTATTTTCCTCGGCCATCAAAAACGCAATTGAGGTTTGGGGAAAAAAAAAAGAAAATCCAGAGAGAAACTTATTAATTCACCGCAGCAATAAAGAACACTGGATAAAACTCTACCACTTACGACGGTAGCTATAATACTACACTAACAATTTATGCATTTAATCACTACATAAGAAGTACAATAGTTTATATCACTATATACACATGATGTGTTCGGAAGACATGTGCTTTGATCAGCTCCACATGTAAAAAAAAAATCCAAAACTGTGTGGAGGAATTAGATGTACTTAACTTACACTGTTATAAGTAAACGTTGGAAACACTTCTAACCCTAGCAGCTTATAACTAATTCATAAATACATTATGAGACAAAATACTACGTATACTGTTAAATTAAGGGCCAGTCTGATACAACGTATAACCGCACTGTTATATTACTTGTACAGTATCATGAGACAATGTTGTCACTACTACTTGATTTTCAAATATTATACCACATAACCACCTTACACAATTACACTGAAATGTGTCAACACACAAATATAAAAAGTCTACAAGTTAAAATTTCTTCGGAAGTGATTCCCACACTTTTGTTAAACTCCCTGGGAAAATGACCTGTTCATAAGCACATTCTGGCATGAAACGTCCTATATACATAATACTTTAAACAATAACTTTGTCACATATGTACATGTAATATAAATTATTTAAGAAGCTTTCGAAACAAGACAGATGAATAGCTGACACGCCACACTCTAGAAAAATGTAAATTTTAACTCCAAATAAAAATTCCGAAAACGTTTTAAAGTATTTCTGGGCTAAAAAGATTACAATACTTTTAGTAGAAAAACTAATATACACATGTATATTTCACAATACTTTTAGTAGAAAAACTAATATGCACATGTATATTTCACAATACTTTTAGTAGAAAAACTAATATGCACATGTATATTTCACAATACTTTTAGTAGAAAAACTAATATGCACATGTATATTTCACAATACTTTTAGTAGAAAAACTAATATACGTATGTATATTTCACAATACTTTTAGTAGAAAACTAATATACGCAAGACAGATGAATAGATGACACGCCACACTCTAGAAAAATGTAAATTTTAACTCCATATGAAAATTCCGAAAACGTTTTAAAGTATTTCTGGGCTAAAAAGATTACAATACTCTTTAATAGAAAACTAATATACACATGTATATTTCACAATACTTTTAGTAGAAAAACTAATATACACATGTATATTTCACAATACTTTTAGTAGAAAAACTAATATACGCATGTATATTTCACAATACTTTTAGTAGAAAACAAATACGCATGTATATTTTACAGTACTTTCAGTAGAAAACTAAAATACGCATGTATATTTTGCAATACTCTTCGTAGAAAGTTAATGTACACATGCATATTTTACAATACTCTTAGTATAACACCAACGTACATATGTATATTTGGCAATACATTTGGTATAACACCAACGTACACATGTATATTTGATAATACACTTGGTGTAACACTAATGTACATATGAATATTTCACAATACACTTAGTGTAACACCAATGTTCACATGTATATTTTACAATACGCTTGGAAAACACAAATGTACAGATGTATATTTTACAATACGCTTGGTATAACACAAATGTACATATATATATATATATATATATATTTTACACATAGCCCAGGTTCATCCATGCAAAATGTTTACAAGCCTACATATTCTTCTCGTATATAAAACATGTACATACGACCTAACCTAGTTTCTTAGAAAATGACATTATTTGCACCAACGCTGTATTCAGAGGGCATTCCCGCTGTTGATTTTCACGACTCACAGTGATGAGTGTTCCTTCCTGTATTTCGGTAAACAACGTGATAGTAGTAAAAATATCATCAGTCAATTTTTTTTTTAATTTCGCGTAATGCTAGTCGAGGGCTCTCTGTGCTAGCCGTCCCTAATTTAGCTGTGTAAGACTAGGGGGAAGGCAGCTAGTCATCACCACCCACCGCCAACTCTTGGGCTACTCTTATCAACGAATAGTGGGATTGACCGTAACATTATAACGCCCCCACGGCTGAAATGGCGAGCATGTTTGGTGCGACCGGGATTCGAACCTGGTCGCACCCTCGGATTACAAGTCGAAAGCCTCAACACACTGGGCCATGCCAGGCCTCATCAGTCAAGTTAAAGCATGACGGTAAACATAAAACACTAATTGTAAACACAATGCAGTGATGAATAGCATGCAGTCTTTAAGTGTAAACTGTAGTCAAAGATGGTCTGTAAATAATGAAAACTATTTATGTTGAGGTGTAACTAGAATCGAGATCAACGTGATATCTACATAAATAGCTGTGACAGTATCAAGTTACTATGATGCTGAAGTACCTGTCGCACGGTAATGTTGTTAATAAAACAATATAAGTTACAAATATCACTAAAACAAACCCAAAACTCGAACAAGAAACTTGTGGTTCGGATTACAATTGAAATCATTATCACTGTGACCCAAATGTCCATGGTCTAGGATGTTCGTGTCGTACTTAGATAGCTTTTAAAACTATACAATGAAAAATCTATATAGTCCCAACTCAAGTAAACTTAAACCCGGCCAAAACTGTGAGGTGAAAATGTAATAAAACAAGTATGGTGACGTATCACCCCCTTAAGAAAAAAAAAAGCTTCAAAACTACTTGTAATTACTGTGACAATCTCGTTGGAAATCAATAACTGTGAAAATATTTGCGCAGTAAACTAACTGATACAACAGTTCTCTAATAGAAGATGCCAAACACTGAGTCACAAAGTACAATCTGGAAAGGAAGTTGTAAAAATAAACTTCTAGTAAACTATAACTGCTGTTAAACATACAGTTGGTGTATACAGTTTGTCTGAATTAAGAAACAAAGTTACACAATGCTCTGCCCACCATGGGTATCGAAATCCGGTTTCTAGCATTGTAATTCCGCAGACACTTCGCTGTGCCAATGGAATGTTGTTGGTGTGAAAGTGTTTTATAACTACTATAAGAGAAAATCTACACACTGAATAGCTGAAGTGAAGTGTGATCGGCCACTGTTCATTTATTCACATTATACAGCCGTTAATATACCAACGGTATGTTTGACACTTTTCACTGTGATACAGGTCCAGTTGCTCTGTCTTTGCTGAACATGTGTCCAAGGTTACTGATGAGGAGTGGAATTATGCGAAACAAGCATAATCAAACAACACATGTTGATCAAAGTGTAGACTGAACCGGACCTCTCTTGAACTTAGACTTCGAGATTAAACACTTTTCGGAATACTAGTTTATTTATTATACACACTGTCAATGTAGAGTAATCCAGTTCACTTCAGAAAAATAGCTCGATATCAATGAGATTTAGGTTTTTACATCAAGCACAGATCTCTATACAAGAAGAGTTACCATATAAATATAAGGAAGGTATTTAGCACCATCAGAATTTTTGGAACTAATTATTCTTCACACACACACACACACACACACACACACACACACGTATAAAACAAATCAACATTCGTACAATTTGCGATAAAAACCAAGTTAATTGGAAATACTTGAAATGTTTCAGTCATACACATAGATATAATATTAATAACGTAAAACAATTGTTGACCTTAATGTTTCCTATAACATGGTTGGGATAGTACGAACACATTTTATGACTGTTTGTTTGTTTTTTTCAATTTTGCACAAAGCTACTCGAGGGCTATCTGTGCTAGCCGTCCCTAATTTAGCAGTGTAAGGCTAGAGGGAAGACAGCTAGTCATCACCACTCACCGCCAACTCTTGGGCTACTCTTTTACCAAAGAATAGTGGGATTGACCGTCACATTATAACGCCCCTACGGATGAAAGGGCAAGCATGTTTGGCGCGACGGGGATGCAAACCCGCGACGTTCAGATTACGAGTCGCACGCCTCACACTTTATGGACATGATGATAAAACCTAATCGATAACAATGTTATTCCGAATTCTTATGGTTGAAATGTCCATCAGAGAAAAAAAAACATCTTTTACAACAAAGCTAACGACGTACACATTAATTAGGTAATCGTTTCTGATTATGGGATTTCTGATATAATGTGAACTAATGTGCTAACTGTGATAACAAAATTAAAATAAAAAGAGACAAAAGAACGGTGTATATTAAAATATCTGTAAAACTGAACAACACATTTGTTACATTGCGGACAGCGTTGTTACCATCTGTAACAGGAATACCAGAGAGAAAACAGTTTGTGAGAAAAACTGTTACAGAATTTCCATTTCTTTCTCTCAGTCTTCCTGTGACAAAAAGAACAGAAAATAAAGCATATTATCTGTTCTGATAGTTGAATCTAATGGTAAAATTAATCTATATTTGAAGATACATTAAAGCTATGTAACAATTTCAACTAACATAATCTTGTCAGTATTTTGTTCACACTCCATTGTTTATTTTGATTTCTCAAGAAAAAAAATATGCGAAATTACAAAGGTTCAACCACCAACGGTTAGTGGAGGTAGTCTATAACAACCCTGACACAAATAATAACGTTTTCAACAACCATAATGCCGACTGGCCATCTTTCACGATTCACATGATAATAATCTTATTTATACCAGGATTCCTAAATCTGTGGCAATAGACCCAACTGCAAAAACATTACTTGAACTTGAATTGTAAGATTATCCACAGTTTATTTTTAGTACACAAATTTAGTACATCTAGCAGGAGACTAGAGTTATCAACAGTTTCTTCTTAATACAGAAATTTAGTACATCTAGTGAAAGACTAGGATTATCAAGTTTCTTATTAATACAGAAATTTAGCACATCTAGTGAGAGACTAGGATTATCAGGCTTCTTCTTAATACACAAATTTAGTTCATCTAGCAGGAGACTAGAGTTATCAACAGTTTCTTAGTACACAAATTTAGTACATCTAGCAGGAGACTAGAGTTATCAACAGTTTCTTCTTAGCACACAAATTTAGTACATCTAGCAGGAGACTAGAGTTATCAACAGTTTCTTCTTAGTACATCTAGTGAAAGACTAAGATTATCAAGTTTCTTCTTAGTACACAAATTTAGTTCATCTAGCAGGAGACTAGAGTTATCAACAGTTTCTTAGTACACAAATTTAGTACATCTAGTGAGAGACTAGGATTATCAAGTTTCTTCTTAGTACACAAATTTAGTACATCTAGCAGGAGACTAGAGTTATCAACAGTTTCTTCTTAATACAGAAATTTAGTACATCTAGTGAAAGACTAGGATTATCAAGTTTCTTATTAATACAGAAATTTAGCACATCTAGTGAGAGACTAGGATTATGAGCAGTTTCTTCTCAGTACACAAAATTAGTACATCTAGTGAGACACTAGGATTATTAACAACATTCATAAAAGACGTCACTGACTAAGATACATTCAACAAATTAAACATGCATTTGTTCTTTTCTTTAGGTGGCGTGTCTGTTTCGACACAATATAGGTAACAATAAAACAATAAGTATTCTTAGTCAGAGTGCAAACTGTATTAATTATAATCTGATAATTTCCAGTGTTCACCTGATAATGCACACTCACAGAAGTAGTTATTAATATATAGATACTTGAGATAGTTACTACTGAAAATATCTTCTTTCAATCATCAGTAAAGATAACCTGTCAACGTCTTTAAAATTAACTGCACAATACGCTACCACTTTATATTAACGGAACAAATTCTTAATTATAAAGAAAGATGAAACATTCAAGTACAAATATAAAATGCACACCATTTGAAATCAACTACTGTATCAAAGTGTTATTAGCACGGTGCGATCTGTTTCATTAGTGGCAATAAAAATGTATTGTTTAATGATATACAAAATCTATTCATTCCTCACATTTTATATCAGCAAACATGGATGAGAAACTTAACAACTACATGAAATAATACACGTTAGTGTTTTGTCTTACTCACAGACTGCATAGCCACAGTGCAAATTCGTAGGTAGGTAAGAACAATTTTGCAAAGTCCAGTCTTGTAAGCACAGTTAAGTTGAAAGATTAAATTACATTTTAATCACATATTTCGAAAAGTCAAGATATATTTTTTTCTCTCTAAATAAATAAATATATATATGTGTGTGTACAGGGTGTCCGGAAAGTCACTGTGCACTAATGTATTTATTAACAGACATGTTTCAATATAGAATACAAGAGGTAAATATGAATGACAATTATAAACAATGTTGAAAGTGACCCCCGTTCGCATCAATACAAGCTTGAATCCTTCTTATTTTGTTTCTAAACACCGCTATCAGTTGCTGGCTTGAAATAGACAGAATAAAATATGGTTACAAAACTGCACAGTGACTTTCCGAACACCCTGTGTATATACTAACTAACACTGTATTAAAATGTGGTGACTTAATGAAAATCTGGTGCTCTTTGGATGTTCAAAATATGGCACAACAAAATACATATTACGTGAAAAGTCAAAACCTGTTTTTCATATTTCGACGTATTTAGGTCATCTTTCCTTGGTATGTAGATTAATATAGTCTTGGAGGGCTGATTGTATTTCCACTGGCTGCCGTTGGTGGCGGCAGTTCTAATGTTGTTTGACTTAGAATAAGCACTATAACAAATAGTCTCTTTCATAGAAACACTATGTTAATTAACCTTCGTTATATGTACAGGAGTTACAAAGATATACACAAGTGTATATGTAAGATATGGTTATTACTGAAGGGTGGGCCTAAAATGTGTAGATGCTATCTTCCACTGTGTTCCATTAGGAAAATAGTTAAAACGACAGAACAGCTGTATAAAGGTCAAATGTTGCAAGATATTTCTAATACAAAAGAAAGGAAAAAGAATACACCACACGGAAGTAAACCTAATAATTAAACCTTTACCACGCACACAAAGAACTTCTCACAGCAATGTGTTGGTTTGTTTTGGATTTCGCGCAAAGCTACTCAAGGGCTATCTGCGCTAGCCGTCCTAATTTAGCAGTGTAAGATTAGAGCAGCTAGTCATCACCGCCCGCCGCCAACTCTTGGGCTACTCTTTTACTAACGAATAGTGGGAATAATCGTCACTTTATAACGACTACACTACTGAAAGGGCGAGCATGTTTGGTGTGACAAGAATTCGAACCCGTGACCTTCGGATTACGAGTCGATCGCCTTAACCACCTAGCTATGCCGGACCCACAGCAATGTGGCCATGATATTAGTATTAAAGTATAGTATCTATCTATTTTGTTCGTTATTGTAAACTAGCAAAGATACGCAAAATGTTCGCAATCAAAATAATATATTTATTACAACAATAGTTCTTTAAATACAAACTTTGTAAATCATACAAAATAAGTCTAATCGCAGAAAGAAAAAAAAAATATTATTTTAACTGATATTAGGCCTAATATCAGTTAAGCTTTTATTAAATACGGTCTACATTCGATAAAGAGACAAATTAACACTAACTCATATACGTTTTGACTTTAGTTAGTTAGTGCTAAATTTTACCATAATTAAAAATATCAATAAATAGTTATAATGTTATTCTATGACCTAACACGTCAAAACGTCTACCAAAGTATGTTCATATCCATCTTATGTTTACATCCTTTTAAATTATGTACGCGAGCATGCACATTTAGATAATAAGGTACGCGCACATTTCTAAAACATTTTGTTTTTGAATTTCGCGCAAAGCTACACGACAGCTACCTGCGCTAGCCGTCCCTGATTTAGCTGTGTAAGACTAGAAGGAAGGCAGCTAGTCATCACCACCCACCGCCAACTATTGGGCTACTCTTTAACCAACGAATAGTGGGATTAACCGTTACATTATAACGCTCCCACGGCTGAAAGGACGAGCCTGTTTGGTGCGACGGGGATTCGAACCCGCCACCCTCGGATAACGAGTCTATTGCCTTAACCATCTGGCCGTACCGGGCCTGCATTAACGTAAATCGTGATATAATAAGATACGTAATAAGCAATATTACATGCACATAAAAAGGGAACCGTATTCTTCTAAAATACATATATATAATATTAATAAAGTCTCGATCACTGTCAAACGTCAAGTAATATACATTTAAATTAACATAAAATACAGCCAATCCAAAGCTGTAACTACGTTCGATACTACGGCTGTAAAATGCATTTCATACCATCACCGTAATATGTAAACAGAAGTTTCTGTTATACATAAATATGCCACACTTTGTTTTATTTATAGGTTTAAAGTATAATGAATATCAAGCGAACATTGTTAGTGTTAAAAATGACATTACTATAATTTTATTTAATAAATAAGTTACGTAATAAAAAACGAACTGTTATTTTTATTTGTAGATTTTAATACTTTATAATTCACATTTTCATCAGTGCACAGTGAAAACCTGAACTTTAAAACAAGCGAACAAACTATTCTCCTGTCATAAACCTATAGAATCATTCATCCAGACAGTAAATATAAGCAAACAGCTAATTAACTCGTGTCACATTTCCACTATATAATTAATGTAAGTCGTAACTACGGATGAACACTAGGCCATTCACACCCTCCTTTATTAATGACGAAATCTCACACAGAAAGATGGTACAAACAGATACGAGTTTGTTAAAATCAACAGACTTTAAATCTTCTCAGAAGCTTGCTTAATACCACTTATAAAAACTAACAAATTCAATTTATTTATAATACAAAGCAAAGAAAGACAGTTACAAAGATAATCCTTTACCAAATTATTACCTGAAGCTTCAACTTTTTAAATTATTTCTTTATGTATCTAAATTAAACACTAATAATGTTTCGTATTTCATACGAAACTGCTAGATATTCCTTTTACGAGTCAACCAACCACTAAATAAATCTTCCATAAAATGTACGTAATCGGTGAAATTTTCAATTGACAACGTTTATATAATTCACATTTAAATACTATTAGATCCAAGATTAGTAAAATAAAAAATATGTGGCAGATTTTTAAGAGCTTGCATAAGAGATAAGTGACGTTATCAAAGTTTACCGTGACGTTAATTTTGCTTTTTATTAGCTAGTTGTCACTTTGAATACGGCAATACTATTTCCCTTTAGTTTTCACCCACCTCGGTCCCACGAGATTAAAGCACGTTACTTATGTTTCAAAAGCAATCATTACGTCGTGAAAATCACGTAAAATTGGTCGAGGTGTCTTATACAACATTCTTTGTTGTGTAGTTTATTTTCAAACGCTTTGAAGTTCAGTAACTCAGGTATCTAACATGGCCAACATAATTTATATCTATCTCGCTTAATTGTTTAAAGTAATATGTACGTGATAAAGGCAGAAATACAACAACAGCAACTTTCACGTAGGCATGTTATTATATTAATTATTATTTCAACGTCTCGATACATTATCACATTATTAGGTAAAGGTGTTTAATTGTTTATAGATTCTTATAATGGTCTAGCCCTAAACGAACCCATGCTGGTAAACAATAGGATAAGATTAGCTCTTAAAAAGTGTCCTTTGTTTATCACAGACACTTATCTTCCATGATAGGGGTTACTTTGGGAATTAACTTCTAAGTGACAGGCGTTGAACAACAAATTAAGACACACGACGACACACACTCGGAAGAAATACGAGTGGTGGCAGTAAAGTAAAAGAACAGTCGTTTGATCCGTTTGTTTACAACTCGTTCACTTGATCACAGTAATGCAATAAACTACCGGTGAAAAATATATAAAAGTTTATACGTACAGGGCATATAGACGTGTAGGATGAAAGAATTGTATATATCAGGTTGCTAATCTTTAGAACACTAGAAGCGGCAGAGCTTACCTGGAACCAGACGAGTTCCATCGTCTGTTTCCACCTACTGAACCTGGCTGAGACATGACTTGAGGAATATCGCTACACCGTATTTCTACACAAACAAATGCCGTTTAACGTAACTTCTGGTGTACATTATTACCGTGGAGCCTACAAGTGAATGGAAACGCCAATAGGTGAAAAATGAAAACTTGCAACACATCAGTGAACTTTTGACAACGCTAACGTAATCTCAAGCGCACTGTTTACTGCATACACATGAGAACGTCAGTAGGTAAGTACACCTGCCGTCTTCCCGTCAGTCCCTGCACTAACCATACGAGAGGGTAAACAGGTAAGTACAACAGTGGTTTCTTGGGCACATAAAATAGTCATAACGACATAGTTAGGTGGATAATCACAGTATATGAAATGTAACTAAAAACAAACACTAATAACATTATTATCAGTTATCTTATAATCTAATCAAACTTTAATCTCGATAAAATTTAACCAAGTTCTGATATGCACGACTACACAACAAGTTAAATTTTATTACAATAAAATATGTAACCATGTTTTACAAGCACGCACACACACACACACATGATGATCAGGAACGTTGAATTGTCTGTAATCTCAACACAATTCTGAGAGTTTAAGATGGAGAGAATTTCTTTGTGCTTGATGAAATGACACATGGCCTCATGGGAAGGTACACCGACTATATAACGCTAAGAATAGATTTATATATACTGTCAAAAAACTGTGGTTGATTCACTCAGCTCATGCCATAAACAATACGTTTATAAACATGTTGTAGTTTAGGTTTAAGCTACATTTTATGCAATTGCAAGTCAAGCACATTCAATGAACTCCGAGGAGCTTTTCAGTTTTATTTTGTCATTTTCTAAGCTAATATACTGTGTTAACGCCTGTCAATAATGAGATAACACAATTTTCTATGTAAGGTGTTAAAACAAGCACCTTTTAACACGATTTTCTAAGTGAGGTGTTGATACAAGCACCTACATAAAACGACTTTCTATATGAGGTGTTAAAACAAGCACCTAGATAACATTCTACAAGAGGTGTTAAAATAAACATCCAGATTATAACTTTCTGTGTGAGGTGTTAAAAGAAGCACCTAGATACCTTCCTATGAAAGGTGTTAAAATAAACACCTAGATAACTTTCTGCGAGAAGTGTTAAAATAAACATCTAGATAATAACTTTCTATGAGAGGTATTGAAAGATGCATCTAGATAACTTTTATGAGAGGTGTTAAAACAAGCATCTAGATAACTTTCTACGAGAGGTGTTAAAAGATGCATCTAGATAACAACTTTCTACAAGAGGTGTTAAAAGATGCATCTAGATAACAGCTTTCTATAAGAGGTGTTAAAAGATGCATCTAGATAACAGCTTTCTATAAGAGGTGTTAAAACAAGCACCTAGATAACTTTCTACAAGAGGTGTTAAAACAAGCACCTAGATAACTTTCTACGATAGGTGTTAGAAGATGCATCTAGATAACAACTTCCTATAAGTGGTGTTAAAACAAGCACCTAGATAACTTTCTACGAGAGGTGTTAGAAGATGCATCTAGATAACTTTCTATGTGAGGTGTTAAAAGACGTACCTAGATAACTTTCTGCAATGTGTTAAAAGATGCATCTAGACAACTTTCTATAAGAGATGTTAAAATAAACATCTAGATAACAACTTTCTATGTCAGGTGTTAAAACAAACAACTAGATAACACAAACGTTCTACATGACGTTTAAAACGAACTCCAAAATAACACAAACGTTCTACTTGACGTATGAACGACAAGTGTCCAGATAACACAGTACTTCTAATGCTACCCATATTATAATGCATCACTGTTATGAAATATATGGTATTGGTTACAATTATAACTTCGAACTCTGGAATATTTCAGGTACAGAAATTGTTTAATGTCGTCACACATTTTTATCTAAAAACGTCTTACTGAATTACACTAAAAGTAGTGATGTACAGACGACTACTAGAGCAATATTTTGGTGTTTCTAAAAAAAAGGCCTAAACTATTTTTCTTTAATATATTAAAATAAACTGTTCAGATTTAATGTAACAGATATCTTGGCACGATCCATATTTTGTGAACTAAATGGGCGTTTCCTTAACATTCGTTTATTAACAATAACTAATTTTAATGCTTTCATCGTGCCAGTAATGATGAGGTGATAAATTATAAACTTTCCGATACTTACGTTGTTTATGTTGTACGTATCCAGTGTTCTTAAGTACGAAACTGGTTTGCAAATGTTTATGCACGCTCTCAGAAATTAACCAATGAATTACATCGTTTCAATGTATCATGGTGACATGTATAGACAAATTAAAAATGATTCTAAAATACAACTATAAAATACATGAGTAACATATTAATAAAAACATCTGAGTGAAAGTAAAGTATAATATATCAACACACTGTGACCACTATATAAAGTGCCGACTAAGCCTTTCGCCCAGATTACAACTCTTCAGGTTTGTTTTGAATTTCGCGCAAAGTTACACGAGAGTTATCTCCGCTAACCGTCCATAATTTAGCAGTGTAAGACCAGAGGGAAGGCAGCTATCATCACCACCCACCGCCAACTCTTGGGCTACTCTTTTACCAACGGAAAGTGGGATTGGCCGACACTTTATAACGCCCCAAAGCTGAAAGAACAAGCATATTTGGTGTGATGGGGAAACAAACCCGCGACCCTCGGATAATGAGATGAACTCTTAAGGCGACTGGGTTATGACAGACAAAGCAGTGAGGTACTGCTAACTGATCGACAACTAGTTACATTGGGAGCTAAGTTAAGTTGATAAAGTGTAATGTTTCATCAGTTTTATCTGTCTGACAACACATCAGACTGAGGATAAAGATTATTCAATATTATTTACTTACTATTACATATTAAAAGTTACTGACGTTTTCCTTAATAAAATGAACTTCATTATTCACAAAAATATTGTTTATCGAAGAAAGAAATAGGATTTAACTCATTGACACACACACAGAAATGCTGAAAAATGTTGAGTTTCCCTATTAGTTCTGTGTGTTTGTGGTATATTTACGAATGAATAAAAAGAATTAAGGTACACGTACAATGTATTGCGAAATAAATTACGTGTAACATTTCAGTAAAACGTTAATTATACTGGACGTATCATACAGTGTGTAAATACAATTATATTAGACCAACCCAGTGACGTGACTCATATAATATACAGCAAAAACAACTTGATCTCAAACAAGGATGAAGGATTAGAAAATCAGAAAGTATGCAGATGGCGTTATGATCTTTTTTTTTTTTTTAATTGTAAACTGTCATGACAGTAGTCACATGATAATGATTTTGTACTTGTATAGCACCACGTTAAATGTTTAGAGTGACTTACAGCCGTTGATTGGTTCAAATACAATTTTAATTATGTATTGTAAAACGTTGTTCGTTTGTGGGTTTTAATATTTTAAATATTTACACAAGTTATAATTAAAGGAACTTAATAATACACAATTGAGTCTGTTTCCTGCTTCTAACTAACATCTCATAAAAGTCAGCGATATAACAAATGTCAGAAGATCATATTACCCATAATGCGTTATGATCTTACTGTTCGACATCTAGAGCGTGTATGAATGTACATCTATATTAATGCGAGTGCAAATGCCACTAATTAAAATTTAAAAGATGCTGTTTTGAAATATGTAAACATAGTAGCCTCAAATAAATAAATAAAACATGCTCTTTGTTCGAAAAATACAGGAAGGTAAATCTAATAAACAGCTAACAATCAACTTAACAGAAATGAAACGAAGCTGAAATAGGCCAATATGATGTGACGGGAATACAGTTTAAACAGCAGATATTATTAACATTTTTTACTGTAACAAAAAGACGTTTAAATAGCAATTAAAGCAGATTAAATCAACATACACATACACTAGAATAAAGTTCACCGATTTCTACTTGAATAGTTTCTATCTTATAATTATCCTACTATCATTTTGTTAGGGTTAGGTCTGAAGGGACTTGAAGGATAATTCTTTCTTAACTTCTGTATCAATGACTGGTAAGATTATTACATACAGTAACTATGGTATTAATTTCTTCACTTTTGCAAAATGACTGATAAGATCATTATATAAAATAACTTTGGTATTACTTTCTTCAACAAAACAATCTAGTACCTTCAACGTTTACTTCAAAACATAATTAATACTTTAAACTGTTAATTACGAAATATTTTCCTTTCAAGAAATGGTATAAATTTCATCGTCCTAATTCAACAGGGCGTAATTAATTAAGTTTACTAGACAATTAATTATTTAAATTATTCTATTGATGCGTCCCCTGGTTCGTTTGTTGTTGTTTAAATCACGCTAACCATTAACATACTTTTATTCATTATATTTAACATCCTAAAATAATTAAATTTTACGTTAGACTTGAAATATGGCCCAGTCAGTTTTTTTCTTCTTTTTCTCTTAGTATGTATTTTTAATTGATTTGTTACTGGACTAGTCCATCCAAACAAATGTATCAGTTAAATGATCTGTATCAATAAAGAAATATATAATATGAAGTTATCTGCGTGTGCATACTTATCTGGTCCGGCATGGCCAAGTGGGTTAAGGCGTTCGACTCGTAATCTGAGGGTCGCGGGTTCGAATCCCCGCCGCACTAAACATACTCACCCTTACAGCCGTGGGAACGTTATAATGTTACCGCCAATACCACTATTCGTTGGTAAAAGAGTGGCCCAAAAGCTGACGGTGGGTGGTGATGACTAGCTGCATTCCCTCCAATTTTACACTACTAAATTAGGGACGGCTAGCGCAAATAGCCCTCGTGTGGCTTTGCGCTAAATTCAAAAACAAGCAAGCGTACTTATCTACATAGTGGACATATCTATCCATTCTAACTCTGTTCCATTATCACTTTCTCCATCAGTCTTTCCAGTTATCTAACTTTCTGTTTAAAATAGCTTGTCATTACCTGGTTGTTCAAATTTTGTTACGTTTCGATTTCTTCAAATGAAGAATTTTTTTTAAATACAAAAAATAAAAACGAGCTAAATTAAAAATGGGTATTAAAAATGTAATGACAAAGCGCGCGCACTGCCAAAAAAAAAAAAAATCTACAAGTTGATCTTGTCTCCTGGCGAAGAGCTGCACAGTTGTCCAGGCCAAGGCAGTCAAGTCACGAAATCTTACAGGTACCTCGTCCAGGTATTAAAAACCCGGAAAAATATTTGGGAGTTTGCCACATTCCCCACATCTGTAAGTGAAGGAAAAATAGACGACTGACGAGAGAAACCAGACGGCCAAAAATAAAAGAATATCTAAATTGACCGCTTTGAACACCATTTACCGACTTGCTCGTGGCTTTAAACAATTCAGTAAAATCACATATTATGCACGTAGCACGTGCCCAAAGACGCTTCTAACTGATAGATAAATATCCCTCTGTATAATATTAATCTCCAAAGTCAATTTTAAAATTTTAACTTAAATGTTAAACAGTTTAAAAAAATAAGAAAAACTATTCCAAACAAATGTGGTTCTGTTGTTGTGGTCAAACAAGTTATCAATGTTTAAAGCTTTACATTTTGTTTTTAGTTCGAAGTTTTCCAAATAAAAGTCTTCACGTCGTAACACAGACTCGTGATTCATGCAAAGAAAAGAATACTACCTTGCCCATACCCTTATAATTCATTAAAAAACTTTGGTTAAGGTGTTTAATATTTATAAAGCATTCAAATGTATAAATTATTTTCTTAAAGCAAAAACTCACCATCTATGGAATAAAAATTCGATAAAGACAAAGTAAATAACAAATATAATACACGTATAATTGATATACATTAACGATGACTTAAACATTAATACTAAAACAAAATAAGCCAAACAAATCATCTTAGATAAAACACAACAGTTCAAACTGTTGGCCTTTATTTGCTTCACAAAACATTATTATATACGTAACACCCTAACTAAAAGTGCTACAGAATACAGTAATCTTGTTTTTTGTTTTATATAAAGCATATCAATGAATATAGTGAGGCATTATTGGGTTTATGGCCAAAAATATTGTTAACAACAAGAGTACCAAATTGTTTAAAATGATGCATTGTACTCTTTACAACTAAAAAAAAAATGTAAGAAAAAGTATATGCAACCAGCAATATTCATTACCAAGTGGGTATCATGCGCTGATCACAAATTAATATTTACATATATTCAATTTAATTTGAAGCACAGAAGCTGCATGTAAGCCACAGTATACTATTTGTATTTCAGCACCATATTCTTGACAGACCCATTACAGTTTTCCTGGAAACAAAGTTAAAATGTGTCTCAATGCCATATTTCAATGCTTACAGGGCTCTTGTATTTAGAATTATATGCAGACTTTTCTTTACATTGCTGCCTAAAAGGGTCTGGTAAGAGAAATAATAGTATTTTAATGTAGAGAAAAGTCCATGTATCACTTCATATCAATTTCCCTATATTTTGAGTTCTAAAAGAACAAGGGCTTCTTTATGTTCACTTCACTAATGACAGAACTTATGCTAACAGTTCTATTATTACCCATGAATTGAATAAGTGGAAAGAGTACATATATTCAGAAATCTAAAAATATAAAACCACAAACTTTGTTTTATTTAAAATAAATGTAATTTTAAGTGTATTTTGCAAAACTGTTATATCATAAATAGGAAAAAGTTTTGAAATTATTTATATAATGTAGAAAACTTCGTTTTTCATCATTATTTCATAAATACCGAGGTAAGAAGTTACTGAAAACATTTCATAAACTCATGTAAATATAAAGTAAGGTTTACTTACTCAAAAACACAAATGATAACCAACTTCCTCAAACAACATAAAGTTATCATCGTGGTCTCACAATGGTATTTTGAACTTAAATTTTTTCCACTTAACTTGCACAGTTTTCCCTTCCACCACAAAGCAGGGTATATTTTAACATATCTAAAGATGTATTATGACAATGTATTTGTGATTCAAAGTTGTTTTAAATGCTCTGTGGATGGTCAGAGTGAATACTTCATTACGTGACAATGTTTTTATTTTACTTCTGTAAATAAGCACCAGGTATCAGGTAACAACCTGAGCACCAGGTATTAGGTAACAACTAAGAGAAGAGATAACACAGTTTTGTCGTTCAGTAAATCTTGTTACTCACTCAGAGAACAACATCGCACGTGTTAAACATTTGAAACAATTTACAAACTACTAGTACATCCAATCAGGTCTTAATAGCCTAATAAATTTATCAAATGGAATGTCATCTCATAACTGACATTCTATTTTGCTAATTAAAAATATGATAAACCTATTGTACATCTAATCAATAAAGTGTATACATCAAAATACAGCAACGTCTGAGGTATTGATAAATGTAACCAGAGAGATGGAATCATGAAAGATGTGAAGTCATGTTCCACGACTTTCTGTTTTAAGGGTTATCAAAGCCCATTAGGATAATTGTATTTGTATTAAAACTTGCATATTTCTTAGTTCCAACACAGCATAAATCAGTTGAAACAAAACCTTTATTTACTTACCTAATCGTTATGTTATAATTTAACATGAAAGCGTTGGTGTATTATGTGGTTACTATGATAATAACATTTGATTGTTGGTTGTTAAACACAAAGCTATGAGTTATCTGTACTCTGCCTACCACTGGTATCGAAACCTAGATTTTAACGTTGTAAGTCTTCATATTTTCTAGGGGAGAGGTACGGTAATAAGGTCAGAATAAAGTTATCCTTTTACTAGTTCAACAAATTTATTAAATATGTCGGGTACTTCCGGTCTTAATTACATCTTGTAAGTTCTCATTTCCGTGTTCTTCACTACAATAAATATACAAGTTCGTGCATTACCAAAACACTAAGATTTCTAATTAGCTTTGTTCAAAACGTCTGCTAATTCTGGTTCGTTATAAACACGCAACTTTCATCCTACGTTGAACTACGTGAAGCTCATGGACAAAATTAATACATTACCAAATTCTATCCAACTGTTACACAAGGCACACTGTCTTCAAACTGCAGCCAATCGTTTGTAATAAGTAAATAGTTATCAAAAATTACAACAAAATGGGTGTGGTTTGATTTAAATTTCGACGAAAGCTACACGAGTTTTATCTGTGTTAGCCATCTCTAATTTAGTAGTGAAAGACCAGGGTCAAGGCATCCATTGTCAACTCTTGGGCTACTCTTTTACGAGTGAAAGGACGGGTATGTTTGGTTGGAAGGGAATTCGAACCAGCGACCCTCAGATTACGAGTTGATCGCCCAAGCCAGCTGGTTATGATGAACCAACAAAATGAGATTAAAAATGAGCAACAATACGTCACGTACTTTTTCTACATTAAGTGGGAAAAATGTTACAGTATTTTGAAAAATACTAAAACACATTTTCAGAATACAATGAAATACATAGAACATGACATATTTAATAAAAAAGTCTTGTTTGTTTTTTCGGAATTTCGCACAAAGCTACTCGAGGGCTATCTGTGCTAGCCGTCCCTAATTTAGCAGTGTAAGACTAGAGGGAAAGCAGCTAGTCATCACCACCCACCGCCAACTCTTGGGCTACTCTTTTACCAACGAATAGTGGGATTGACCGTCACATTATACGCCCCCACGGCTGGGAGGGCGAGCATGTTTAGCGCGACGCGGGCGCGAACCCGCAACCCTCGGATTACGAGTCGCACGCCTTACGCGCTTGGCCATGCCGGGCCAATAAAAAGTCAATAATATCATTAAATGAAATGCGTCATCGTCAAGCGATGCAGAGGTGCACTGATTTGTAACAAAGTATTCTATAATCGCTGCCAACTTACATAATATCCTTCAAGACTCTCATAGAATACGTTTAAATTTGTATTTGTTCAAACAGCCACAGTCAATATAAACATCTCACTTTTATTTTTTATTATTATTATTATTTACGATGCTTTCTGTTCTATTTCCGACTACAAACAAACTGATCTAGCGAATGGAATCACCTTCGCTACGGATATGCATCAGAACTTCCATTGCCATGGTGACTAGTGCTGTTGTGTGCGCAGATTATTAATTTCTATCCCAAGTGTGCTGACGTCATTATCGAGTGAATGAACATAACACTTTGCATGTTGAACATTTCACGATATGAACATGGAAATGTGAGGCAAAGCCAAAATAAGCGAGTCTGATAATTTTGGCGTGTTTGACGGCGTCAAAAACGATTCTCTAATAGGAGCGGTTATTTAGTCACATGATTAAAAGTGGCCAACAGCATCTCATTTTCTGACCTTCACTTACCTGCTTCGAGGTAAGAACATCGACCCATCTATGAAGACACAACCAGACAGCAAAACGTACCAACACGTACTCAATTCACCTCGACTGCGAAAGAAAGAAATTTATTTTTATAAAATTATTTAAATATAAAACGAGAACACAAAATGACCCTACTGCTTCTGACACATTTATTACAATCGATAACTAAAATCTGATTGGTATTTCAAAGATACATAACGCGGTCTACGTGTAAAGACGTTCATTTTTTTATAAAATTCATCATTTAAGAAGCATAACTAATTTCTTTATCATTGTTTTTTATATTTGTTTGTAAGTATCACGTAACAATTTAATTTAATATGAAACTAAAGACCATATACAAGTTAGTAATCATCTTATTTGAGCTCAAACAAATTACTCATACATTTACAATTCGACTATAATAACAGTAAACTACAGCTACAAGTTTGCAGAAAATATTACCAATTATACCAAAATTGTTGACTAAATATACTAACTGTAAATGTCGTTATTCATAGGGCAACGTGATAACGGTTAACTTTGTAAGTAAGTTATACGCAGCCCACTTCTTGTTTGGTTGTTTCTACATTAGTTAAAACACTTAAAAGTTTGAACACAATTTACTACTACTTTATCCACAACTATACAGAGAAATAAAGAAAGGTTATTATGCTTTATTAATAATATCACATGCGACTGCTTTATGCTTGTACTCCACGTGATGTGCACGTGTTCCCCAAATGCGAGAACAAGAAAACTTCAGTCCCAGCTGTAAGGAAGGCTGGTAACAAGGCTACCACCTACAAGAATGAAGTCAACCGCAACTCTGAACAAACCGGACTCGTTAAGTGCACTCCCCTCAAACACACCGGAAATTACTAAACAACACGACGAATGCAAAAACAGGAATCAGAGATAACTGCTTTGATTATAATTAACTATGTATGGTATTTTATGGAAAGATTAACTTCATGTAACCAACAGTAAATCGATCTGAATGTTCAAGCATATTAATGATTTGAAAAATCTGCATAATCCATACACACGTGTATGACGACGTACGCATTTACTATTTCACACTGATTGGTGAAACAAACTTACTATTTCACACTGATTGGTGAAACAAACTTACTATTTCACACTGATTGGTGAAACAAACAGAAGGCTCGAGCTCATTATTCAAATATATATTCTGGCACAAAAATCTTATAATAGTAGGTCAACAAACAGAAAAAAACTAGCATTTATGCAACAGTGATATCTTAACCTGAAGATGACCTACGAAGGTCGAAACGTTGTTCTCTCCTTATCAGTAAAAGTGTGAATACATGCCCCCCAACCCCACCCCTCTCGTCTTTTAATCTTCTTCCGAGTTTTCTTGTCACTATGGGGGCTCATTTACTGAATTCTGTCCCGGACTCCAGAATGACTAAGATTGCTCCTACGCAATACTCAAAATAATGAATAAATTCTGTAAATATATATCTGTGTACAAACTGTTTTTAAATTAATCCTGCAGTGTTTTCAATTGTTTCTCGTCATTCCCTCGATACAATAGTGTATACTAACACAAATAGTTACAGACAAAAGGTTCGTAACGTAAATGTTAATATTGAATATACATTTACACACACACCTATAACATTTTAGAGATACGGGTTATTGTATGTTTAATACACAAAAATTATGTCTACTAAAGAACTCCAATTCGCATTTGAAATTTTAAAAATACGAGGGCCTGGCATGGCCTAGCGCGTTAAGGCGTGCGCTTCGTAATCTGAGGGTCGCGGGTTCGCGCCCGAGTCGCGCCAAAACATGCTCGCCCTCCCAGCCGTGGGGACGTTATAATGTGCGAAATTCCAAAAACCAAACCAAACCAAACCTAAAAATACGAAATAACACCAGTCAATACAATCTACAAATTGGTTTGATGGCACTGCCATCTAGTAGTTTGTTTGTTAAACACAGATACATAAATGAAAAAACAAAACAAAAAGTTATCTAATAAACCTAAACATTTTATACTAACAAAAACTTATAACTTTGGAGATATGTACTTGACTTTGGAATATCTTGGTTCTTCATACGTGTGTGTGTGTGTGTGTAATAATGCACAAATATTTATGGAGAATAACAATATTAAAATTTTCTCAAGATCGTAACAAGTTTTACGCTATGGTTCAAAATGTAAGGTATAGTACTATCATTGCTATCTAGGTGCAAGATACTCTAATAAGTACTTAAAAATACAAAATTACAACAGTTCGTAATTAAATAAATTCTACAAATTCTTTCATTGTGCTGCCATCTAGTAGTGTGTATTTGGATTGATAATAATATATATAAACAAAAAGATCTATATCTATCAAATCTAATATTTCGTATAAAACTGATAACGATAATGTCAGTGAGCTTCATAGCATACACGTAAACTTAAAATAGTTTGTTTATACGACATACATACACACACACACACACACAGATTCAAAATGCATAAATATATAGGTAGAATAATGATATGTTGTTCTCACGATTGTAACGAATATGGGTCTTATTTTATGATTTAAAAAAGAAAGAAAGAAAGGTAAAATTTTTAGCATATTAATGGTATTTAAGTACCTTGAATAAATAATATTATCCCTTTATGTAACTTACTTCCTTTGATGTATTTACCACGTTTTGAAAGATTAAAGTTAGTATTAGAATAACAACTATTTCAAAAGAATAAATAACAATACTATTAATTGTATATGATATTTGTATTAATCGAGTCTAATAAGAACAAAAAAGAAGCTAATTGTGCAATAACTTAAAATTGGGAAAACCTCAAAAGTGTCTGTGTTATATTCAAGCATTATTTTGTATTTGTTTGTTAAGGTAGCACTGACCCTCAAAACTGGGCAATTTTATTACATAATAAGGAAACTATTAAACATTTCTTATAACCTTCAAGTTGAGCACTAAAGTATGATGTTACTATCTCAGAATGTACACTATCAGTCATATATGAAATATGCATAATTAATAAGGCAGAGATAAAGAAATACATGAACTGTTTTAGTGCCATGACTTTAATTAGGAATGATAAAAACATGTAAAAAAAGATACATAAGCTCTTTGTGAACATCCTCACAGTTTGAATTCATATCTTTACAAATTTTCTACAACTTTAACAATCTATGAGTAATTCATTAAACATGTTTTAATTAATGCTCTCACTAGTGGTAATTAAACTCATAACAAGAGTAAAGAATATTGAATATTAAAACTTTCTGCTATGGAAGAGTAATAACAATGTTTCTTGAGCATGTAAATTTGTCTATTTTTAAAGGTCACTGTTACTTTTAGTGCCATTCAACTTAACAGGCTATCTATCCAAGGGTATAAAAAACCAGTTTTTAGCATTATAAGCTTTTGGATGTACTGTTTTGACAATGAGATTATGTAGTTACACACAGTAATTCTTTACTTCATAATTGTTACCAAACCATAATCCAACATTTCTAACAATACATGAGTATGTGTGTGTAGTATATATACACATTAATCAAAGTTATTTTTCATTTTAATAACTTTTAAAGTTTCCACTTTCCAGTTTCTTAAACCGTGTAATGATCATTTACCCTAATAGTATACATGAAATTGCAATGGATCATTTCTTTAATGTTTAAACTGAAGAATATTTTCTTTGGCTTCACTGCTGGCCCTTCTATTAAGTGAGGATTGAATGGATTTAATCCATTCATGCATGTTATAACAATTTTACATGTATTTGAAACCATTAACCTGTTGTTTCAATCAAGTTAATTGCAAGAAATTACCAGTGAAATAGTATCATAATCTGAAAGTAAGTTTCAGCATAGCTAAAGCTCATAAAAATATATATTAAAAATAGTAATTTAAGTATTCTTTGATAGATTGTTTAGGCAGAGTATTCATGATGAAACTTTGTATAATGGACGTCAACTGCCTGTTGTGGTGACACAAGTGTAGAAGACGATGTTTCAAAAGTCTTCCACCTTTCGTATTCTGGTCAATGTGTGTGTAAGGTGTTGTTGGTCTTCTATAGTGTCCTGGTGGATTGTGGAGAGTGTATTATGATTGATTGGATTATCACTGTTTCTGATTGAAGGAAAAATTTCTTGTAGATTCAACCAAAATTAAGAAAATCTCTCCTCCAATCAGAAACAGTAATAATCCAACCAATCATAACACACCTTCCACAATTCACCAGGACACTATAAAAGACTGACAACACCTTACACATTGTTTGCGTACACATACACTGACCCAAAGACGAAGGGTGGAAGATTTTCAAGATGTCTTCCTCTACACTTGTGTCTCCACAACAGGTAGTTGTTGTCCATTCTACAAAGTTTCATCAGTAAGTTAAGCAGTTAAAAACAGGTATATTGTTCTTTTATAAGTTGTTTAGACATGACGAAACTTAGTTGAAGGATGGCAACTGCCTGAAGACGAAAGACTCTCAAAATGTCATTGTCTACACTTGTGTTTCTGCAGCTGACAGTTGCCATCCATTCAAATAAGTTTCAAGAATAATGTTTTTCAAACTAAAAATAAAACTCAATGATTTTAAACTTCATTCACAGAAATTTTAAAAGACATTTTAAACAAAAATTATTTATGTATCAAATTGCTTGTGGCTATGATTATTGGTTACAAGGTACCAAATAATATGAGTGAAACAGTAATACTATCAATATCCCAAATGTTTGTTTTGTCAGGCACAGAGGTACATACTAAGTTATCCTTTCTATGTCTAACAGCATCAAGTTATTAGTGTTATAAGCTCTTAGACTTGTTGTTATCTGAACCCCTTGGAGGCATTATTCCAGTTACTTCCACTAATTACTGTTACCATTTTCTATGTATTTGGTAAGTGTTTTTTTTTTTACAATGAAGTATGGTAACAGGCAAAACAAAACTACTGGATACAATGCGATATGCAGGCCACTGTTAGTGAATAGTATAACTCAGAAAATTAAGGGTTAAATAATATTTGCAATAATGTATTAAGTACATTTTGAAGTGAAACTGGATGGGGGAACTCATTAAATATGAAGTGTTAAAAATGTTTTAAGGTCCAATGCTATTAACAGATAATTCTTTAAAGGCTCAAAGGTTCTGTTTACAGTCATTACTGACTCAGCAAAACTAATGGTAAGAAGTTTCAGGATTTAGCAATCTACATGAATACTCTTAAAAAAATTCAGTGTAAATTCTAACTTGAAATTTTTTATATCTAGTTTGACAGCTGTGTATAGTAGTTTAAATCATATGTTGTATTACATGGACTCATATTTTTGTAGAACAGTTTTCAAGACACAGTCTGTGGAATGGTAGCACAATTATTGAAACATAGCAGCAGATGATATAGGTCATACTATGGTCCACTAAAATAAATATAAAAACAAATAGGGTGGTCTATGAAAACAAATGTTTGATGCATTGCTTAAAAGCATTTTTCAATCACAAACCTTTAACAGGGTTAACTATAACTTTTATTGGTTAATTATCAAGACTTGATGTAAACATCCAGGTTTATAATATACTTTGTGTCTTGCTCTTAAATGTCACTCATGCTCTTAAAAAGTATTTCCTATTAAAGTTTCTCTAAATGTTACTCCAAATACTGAGTTACAATCTTATAAATTTAATGCCACTGTAAACTATTTCCCAAAAGCCAAAATTAAGATGTTAAATACTTGATATAAAGTACAACAGTATATCTGCAGTGTTACAATGGACTTAATTCCAAATAGTTTACCTTTTACATTTTTCTTAGTTTTGTATAACTTACACACAGAGAGAAAAGTGCCTTATTAGCCTTAAAATCCCTAATTATACTTATATATTATGTGATTAGTTTAGGCCTAAAACCCACAAAAGATAATGTTTGTCATGATAACTTGTGTGAAAAATAAATTGACAGATCTTTCACCCATATAATGATAAAAAAAAAACAATGTAAAATGTAGTTTATTTTCTAATACTACATTAGGTATTTGTTTACTTACCAGTAGAGAAGGTCATTGGCATCATGCTGTTCATATCTGACAGTTTTACATAAGGCTCGAAGAGAAGCTTCTCTCAGAGAAGACAAAGCTTCAATTCCATGAAGATATGAATATATTATTTGTAAGTCCTGAAACACATTTCCAAATTAGCTGTAAGCAAATTCCTTTTTTTTACTGCAAAGTGGTAAAACACTTCACTGAACAGATTTCATTTAATAATTTAAAAACAAAATTCTAATTAAATTCTCAAAATTATTAAAATTAATTTTATATTATTACTACCAAACAGTAATAAATGAAAAGAAAAATAAATACCAATAAATCAGTTGTATGTTTTTTGCTAAATACAAAAATCACTAACGCCTTAATCTTTGGTGTAAAAGCAAAGAGATAAGCAACAATTAATTTATTTTATCATCATGTTCATAAATATTTATGGCCTAACACACTTTTAGAGATTTTCTTACATAGCTATAGAATACAATTTATTTTTCAACTACCATTAAACCACTTAAGTTAACTTAGCAATTAATAACCCCCCAACTACCCAAAAACCTATTTCTTTAACCTTCTCTTATACCCTGACTTATTTTTCACAGTAGAATTAGAGAACAAAGATAAAAACTTATAAAAATAAATTTCTCTATCCCTCTCCATTATTTTTTTAAAAGAAGGATGATTAACTGCTAATTCATTTTCCTTTGTGTTAGGCCTAAATGTAATAATTTGCAGGATAAAATTTTCAACATTTAAGGTCAAAATCAATGAAAACGTTTTTGTTATAAGTAGTAGTTTACTTATTAAGGATACAAACGTATATCCTAAATACACTATATACAACTGACATTTTTAATACCATAGTTATAAAATCATTTTGTTACACAATTCTGCTAAATTAATTGTTGTTACATAGTATGATTGGTCATATTTTGTTTTAACCTACATTTTAGTGGTAAGTGTCAATTTTATTTCTGCAACAGAGGTGTGTGATATAAAAATATGCCCTCTTTACATTTGCAGATAGATCAACAGAAATAAGAGACCTTAACCCTACAATTATAGCCAACATCTTTTTTAAAGGTGCTTTTCTAAACTTTTATAGATGATTTAGGTTTAGAATTCATAATGAAACAAAACAGAGGTTAAACGAGCAGCAACAGACTAGTTCAGAATGATAATTGCAGAGAAGATGTTTAAGGAAATAGGATCCATAAAGTCAGCACAAGTTTCCTTTCACTTATCCAAGTTATTGTACATATTCGTTTGCATGTACTATATATGTATCACATTACATAAACAAGTTAAAAAGTTAAAATGAATCCCTGCAATTAAACCCGTGAATTACTGCTTAATCCCCCTATGTATTTTACATACAATGTGAGTTATTTAACTGAGCTTGGTTTAGTCAGTTTTTTAAAAGGAGTATTGTAACAGATAAAACATTAAATTATTCAGTATATGCAACTTTAAGATTCTACCAATATGAACAGTACACAAACAATGTGGTAATTAGAAGATTAAGATGATTAGATAGTCTACATTACAGAGTATGCCAAAGATGGTGCTTCAGGAATTAAAACAAATATGCCAAGTGTGATTTCAAAGTCAAACATAGCAACAATACTATTTGATGCATGTGGAAATCTCATGTTCTACTGCAAATATGCTATTTATGATTTTTATACCTATTACAAACAAAGATAATAATGGTTCATAAAATAAAACATTAAAAAGATTGGATTATGAAATATTCATTGCTTTGGTAAATAAAAGTATTTTATTTATTTATAAATCATCTTCATCTTTTCTATTAAACAAACAAAATACCCTACACAAGATCCCACTTTTGATATACAGAGTAAATTTTAATACCTCATAGTTTTATTTATTAGACAGTCTAATTACACTTCCTGTCTGCTACTATTGAATGTTAATATTTGCTGATTGTAAACATGTAATTTGATAGTATAATTTGCAATGTCCAAGAATATCTTCCACATTCAGACTACTTGAAAAGTCTGTATAATTCTCTCTAAATTAAAAAGAATAAATTAATTCACAGTAACAGTCTTCTCAAACACGTAAGAATCATTAGAAATGTTTTACTTGTTATACATAACACTGGTGAAAATAAAAGAGTAAATAACCAGCAGAAATCTTTAAAACATCTTCATTGATGTTCAACCAATTAAACTATCTTGAGACAATTTTATTCTCTGCATCTTCCATAAATATCATGATGATTCCATCTGTCAACTAACATTTAGCACAAACTCTTCTGAATTTTCAGAAGATATGTCATCACCTGACATATCTTCATTTCATTTCCAAAGGAAAACAAGGAACCATCTGGTCCATCTAGAACATTCTATTTCAAGTACTAACCTACAACAAGCTGCATATAGAAAATATTTCTTTTACATAAAACTCTGATCTCTAAAATCTCTTAAATTTCCCCAGTTATTCATTTTGCAGCTTCTATCAAACATGTGTATATCTCATGACTCAACAAGTGAAAATCTTTACTGCTTTTAACAAAAACAACTAACTGATTGTAAGTTACCCATTTAAAATTATTTCCTAATGAGTTAAATTTGATATCTAAGAAAACATAGAAAATTTTACATTTTAAGAATTTTGATAAATTTCAAACACATACTTACCTTTTGAATACTAAGCCTTTTCTTGTTGAGCTGTTTAATCTTGTCAGTAACAATGTGACTTGAAATTCTAAATGTTGTTAATAATGCAGAATATATGTTAACTTGGTAAGAATTGTACACTCTCCCACCTTACACAATTATTATTTCATCAGAAAAATGCATACAAGCCCTGCTTTTCCACCAAAAATCAGATTTGTTTGCAGTCACTGTAACATATTCCTTCTGGATGTGGAAATGTATTTCCAAATTGAAAATCATTTTAATCCTAAAAATGTAAAATTAAAAGCAGAGGCTTAACTCTAAAGTAATAAAAGCCAGAATGTCACAATGAAATGGAAAAAGGAACTGGAGATTATCCTAAGGGATACTAGTTTTCCAAACATAAGGTTCTTAGAAAGGACAGTAAAAACCTAGACAATAACAACAAAAGTCAAGTGCCAAACATTTAGAAGAGAATCAAGAACCAGAGTAAGGGTCAACAGACCAAATTCATGAGGGCATCAAGTGGAACAGACCAGATTTAAGAAAACTAAACCAAAGGGGAAACACAGAAAATGCATTCTTCTCAACAAGGTACCTTCTAATCTTGAGTAATAATAATAATAATAGAACCTGTACATCCATAAAAATTCTTAGGTGTGGTCACAACAGGTAAGAGGGTCAGAACACAAAGCATTGTTTTGTTACTGTGGTAAAAGCTTCTCAGAAGAATAATAACAAAAGACTGGACATGTTCCTGGAGCTAAGTCCCCCTAAATCCTAATCTGAAAATGTTGATTGAGTCTCAAAATTGGCTTTGTTAGCAGGCACCTAGAGAAAATTAAAAGCACATCGGCAGATCCAAGCATAGGCTTAGCAACCCAAAAGTGGTGCAATGGGAAAACAAACTAAGGTTACGGAAAAAACAGAAAAAAGGAAAATATAGCTTAATTCACATCTTAGTTGTAGTAATAAAGCATCATATGGAGATTAGAAGTCTCCAATAGCATAGGCTTAGCAACCCAAAAGTGGTGCAATGAGAAAACAAACTAAGGTCATGGAAAAAACAGAAAAAAGGAAGATATAGCTTAAATCACATCTTGGTTGTAGTAATAAAGCATCATATGGAGATTAGAAGTCTTGTCTCCAACGTTTTGAATGCTACTCAATAACAAACAACCTTATCTGTTCACCTCTAGAAGGCTAGAAAGAAATATAACACTAAATTTAAACTTTATTTATGACAGTGTCCAGGGACTTTGGGTCATTGAAGTTAACAAACTTGAAAGGGGATCTTGTACAATGGAACTAAGAGAAATTGATGGATTCTATGGCACCTGAAAGTAGTAGATAAAGCAGCTCTGTAATCAGCAATAGAAGAAGCTGTTAAGCCATAAATAACTATGAAATAAGAATACAAAGAAGTAATTTACTGATGAGTTTAAAACAGATAAGAAATATGACCAATGCTCCAACCCTGAAGACAGTCCAAATGAATTGACAGAAAATCAGAAAAGAGCAATGACAAAAGCCACTTTAAAATATGAGGAACTGGCCAACCATGGAACCAAAGACATCAAATACTCCCAAGAAAAATGAATGTTTGAGGTTGATGAAGATGTTTTCAAGGAGGTACTAGAACTAGTTCCTTTTTAGCAAATTACTGTAATAAGGAAAACCACAGAGCTGGCCAGAGTTGAGAACCTGGCACCTCTAGAAGCTGATATTGTTGAGCATATAAGAAAAAAATATTTTTCAACATTGATTCATAGCCTCCACAACCAGTTTTGATCTCGAAGTAGAGACCAGTAAAATGGAGAAAGATGGTTATTCAACGTAGTTAAAGCATCAATAATTGAAATGACCTGGACATCTGCATATCTACCAAAAATTTGAAGGATGGAAAATTCCACTCTGTGAAAAAAAGCTGACAATCCTGTAAAAGACAATCTGACAAAATGTTCAGCTAACCAAAAAAATGACATACTCAAAGGTAAATATGTTAATAGTGAAGCCAAAGAAGTAAAGAAACTACAGCAAGCACGAGTACTACCTTGATCACTGATGTAAGCCACCACCATTGAATTGTCTGTGTGAGCCAATAAAAAATGATGGTGCAGAAAAAAGCAAAAACTTGAGACAAGAATTTTGAACAGCCTACAATTCTAAAATATTGATGTTAGCTGTTGTTTCTTATGGAGTCTGTAAGCCAGAACAATGCTGATTTCTCAACAAAGTATTCAAATATATGAAAGAGGCATCTATGAAAAGATGAAGGTCTATAGGAAAAGTAAGAAAGTTTGGCTCAGCTATTACAAATTCTTCAAATTAACCACCATTGTACAGACATGACAAAGATGGAAGAAATAGTTATACTGTGTAATAACAAATCTGAGGTAAAATGCCACTGAGAGGCAAAGTCTCATTAGGGCTGTCATGTTTGAACATGTTCCCAGTGAAATGACATTGTGGTGAAATGCCATTGTCCCCAAACAAGAAAGAATGTCTTTTGCAGTAGGAGTAGAAGACAAAAGAATATGAACATTAGACTGCAAGGTTTGCAATTAAACAGTAGAAAAATGAAGTCTTCTTTGAATTGTATTAATCTAAAATTGAGATATGCCACATATTGTGGCAATACTAATTAGTGCTTGGATCTGTAGACAAATAGATCAGAATAAGCCAATTATTCATGTTGAAAGTCAATAATAACTGAATGAAGATGATTCATGAATGCTTGAATTATTTAAAAGAAAAAAAAGTCAAGGTTAAGCTGATGGAAAGAACAAGGAACTGGTGAAAAAAAAAAGCTCCTTCTTGACCAATAGAAATGATGAGAAAAATGTGTGTTATGCAACATGGCTCAAAAATGGTCACAGGACCATAAAAAGCCATATGTTAATAAAAATCGCATCAGAGAGAGTTGCAGCCAAGGAGAGTGCAAGGTAAAAGTTTAATTTTGACCAAAAGAATATGGAGGACAAGAGTATCTGAAAGGTAACAACTGCACAGAAGAAGAAAGTCTCAAAATAAGACAGATGACAACACACAGGGTAAAAAACTGATGACGAATCACGGTAAAAGATTTTCTCCAATAATCATTCTGAGGGTCAAAAACTTGAGAAAGAGATCAGCAGAAGAAGGTCCTGTTAAAAAGTTCTTCTTATGATGAATGTGAGGGCTACTTACATTCTGCTGATTCCTAAAAGCATGTTCAATAACTTGGGTATCCAGATAGTGTGAAAAATATAAGAATTCCAAAATGGAATCCTCTAACATGAAACTCAGGTGTAACAGAAATAGATTAAATACGTAAAGTATAAAATACCTGAGAAAACTAGAGAGATTAGAATCAGGGCTAGCTAACAAATTCTCTTCTTCATATACTAAAGGCAAATAAGCTTAAGTAAAAAAAAAACAACAAAAAACAAATAACTGTCTTATCCATATAAAGGATGCAAATTTGCATTCATGTTTGTAAAGCCCATCAGGGGCTTCAGCAGATATTCTAACATTGATAACCTGAATATATTGATTAATGAATGCTGAAAATGTTACTATGTGATCTCTCTGTCAGCTAGAGGCAGACTGTGAAAGTAAGACCTCCAAACAAGTATAAATTCCCAATATTTCTTGGAGCACCATGACCAGAATTAATGTTGATTTTATAATTCATAATAAAGTTAACAGCAAGACTGTCAACAAGAAAATCTGTTATCTTTTGACACATGAACAATAAATCATAGGGAATGTTGGAGAGTGGAAAATTCTGAGTAAGTTGACATATGCTCTGCATTGCATAGAGGACATACAGAATTTGAAGTCACATAATTGTTGAAAGCATGATACAGCTTAAGAAAAAGCTTTTAGTATTTTAGAAGTCTGCTAAATTGAAAAGTAAACTCATATAGAGTAGAGCAGATCAACCTAATAAATTATCCTTAAATCATAAATTGAATATTTCTTCAGTTGCATTTAATATACATTTATTTTAATCTTTAATTATTTAATTCTCTAAATAAATACAAATAGTTGTAAAGAAATTTACCTCTTGTGTTCTTTTATCTGGAGGCCTTTTAAGACTGCTTAAAAAATCCTGATATCCATAACAAGCCATAACTTTAACAATGTCATTTACCTATTCAATGTAATAGAATGCCTTAGTTTTATTTTATGTAAATGTGTTCATCTCTAAGAAGTCACTTCTTCATGAATGTTTGAGCAATATTAAATAAAATGAGAACAAACATAAAAATATACTGCATCATCTTCCATGATGAAAGTAATATGAGTTTGGGTTTCCACAAAATAATTTTGAACAATTCTCACTGAACATGCAAAAGAGCAGAGAAATCATTCTCTGAACAATGTCTTAATTTGTGTTACAACATCCACAACCATAAGCACCATATCTCCATCAGTCTAACAGGGTGGTAACTTTTTCATCTTGTCTTCTTGCATTGTCCATAAAGCACCTGATATGAAACACAATAACAATATTTAGCAAGCATTACTTAGATATTCATGCAATACTAAAATTCAGCATATTCCTTAGCCCACTATATAACTTCAATTATAAGAACTGACTCTCTTAAGTAATGAAGTTTCTTCTGTTTATTTATTGTGAAAAGAGCATTATTAGTCTATGAGAAGGTTATAATTTTAAAATGTATTTCTGATAGGCATTTACCTCCACATACAAAATAAGTTTTGTTCAGTGCTGCCCTCTGTGTACAAAATTTTTCTTTATGCATGCCACAAGCCTTTCATTCTCCCTATCTCTCGTGTAAGTCATGCATCACCTCTTAATGTGTCTCCCTCTACACTCCTCCACCAAACTATCTACTAAACTTTGAAGTTTGACAGAAGAATTCAGCATCAGAAAAATGTGGGAAGGAAGGGTTGGAACTGTGAAAAGAGGTAAGTACCTATTGAAAATATATTTTCAGTGTAGAACAATTATAACTTTTGATATGGTATTCACCCCCTCTCACAAGATTAGCTAGAATCCCACATTGAGAAGGAGGAGGAACTGGTGCAAAGAAATAACAGAAGTACCTGCAAAATATACCTCTCACAGTGAGAGAAATAGAACCCAAAATCAGAAGAGGGAAACCACACCACTTCTTAGTCAGTATACTCTTTGTCCATATATAATGTGTGTAATATATAAGGGTGGTAACTGTTAGTTGTAGAGTAGCTATGGTGTGATGCACCATACTCAATAAGTCAACTACATCCAAAGCCACTTCCAGGAATACTGACATACATGTGAGAGTATGATAAGGGTTATACTGTTTTCACCTCAAACTCAAGAACTGGGGATTAAAGACCCACATAAATTTCTGGGTAGTTAATGAGGATCATCACCATTATATTGATCTGGGAATTGCCATCTAGTATCAAAAGGATGTCCATCACTTGGAATTAATTCCCCCAACTGTGGCATAGACCAGCACATCCAAAGGGAATAATATCCTGACAAGAAGAGAGCAAGGGATAGTCAAGGATAGAAGTGAAACAATCTCGCAAACTGCCTTTTGACCCAAGACAGAGATGAAGCAACTGGGAAAGGAAAATAGACAATTCAAACTCATGTGAGGGCCTATGTTGATTGATTCACTCAAATACAAAACCTCAACATTGAAAACTCACTTCCACACAAAGATAGGATTGCAGCTCCCAATGATAGGGATGAACTGCAATTTGCAATGGCTCAACTCAAGTGTATATATAATATGTATCAGGAGGCTATGTCACTCAGTAAGCAGACAACTCAGTTTCACTGTTTGTGTAAAAGGAAATGGGAGGTCATGCCATCTATAAATGCGACAACTTGATGCAGTAATTGTGTAAATGGTGTCAGGAGGCCATATCATCCAGCAAAGAGATCATTCAACTCTAGTTGTTGCATTAATGCAATCAGGAGGCCATGCTAAGCAGTAAGATGAAGGCTCAACTCCTGTGTAGACCATGCCATACCTACACCAGCAGAACACTACCACCCTACTCTCAAATTAATGGTTCTGTTTCTTGTGGAACTCATTCAGGAGTGTGCTTCCACAGTCAACCACCCTAGTGGCTTGGAAGTAGAAAGTGATAAGGACTCCCATACTCAACTTGAGGAAGGAGGGTGACAATGCAATGAAGAGTCTAGAGGAATTTCATCACCAGGGACAGTATAATGGCTAACCATGAAACCCTAGTTTGGAAAGTAGACCATACTAAGTTATTCACTCATGGCATGGTGGGGATGAACAGAAATCCTTTTGTGCTTTATCCATTAGTCCACAGATAGTAAGGTCTGGAATGAGCATGTTTATAGCAATTATCACAAGGTAAATAACCATCAAGCAATCATGTGGAATACCTCATCTTGACAATAAGTGTGCAGTCGTGGATAAGAGATTAAAAGTCAACATGGCTTACAGTGTGGATTTAGAGTTTAAGAATACCTGGTTGGGTACCACTTATCACTGAATAGGATACATGTGATAAACAGTGAGATAAGGACCCCTGAAAAAAAAAAAAAAAAGGATGAATAAACTTTACCAGGTAAACTCATACCAAAGTCTGAAGAACAGCCACAGGTAGTAGATGCAATTCCAACATGGAGGAAATCACATGATGATACAAACTGTGGGAAATGAATATACAGAATCCAGAATCTCCTGCATTGGATGATAAAGACAAGAAGCAAGAGAAACAGTCAGACGTAGGACTTGATGAAAGGACTACTGGAACAAGTCCAGGAGGAAGCATAAGCCATTTGAACCTAAAGGTGGACCCAATTGATAAAGGATAGTATGAAAATGAAAAAGGAATGATAATTGCCAAAGGACAAAAAATTAGGATCATGTATCCTAAGAGTAGCAAAATGGACTCTGGTAGAATGTAAACCCCTGACTAGATACATAATACAGTCAGATCTGGTGAAGGGTAAAGATGGGAAAGAGAATAAACGAAAAAGAGGAGAAAAAGAGGAACAGGCCTTCTGAGATCTGTAGTAGGAGGAACAAACCTGATAAAGGAAATACAAATAGTAGTAGAAGGGTATGCGAAATGTCAATGGTAAACAAATCTGATCATTGATGATGTTTACAAGCTAAGATAAGGAATTATGTAGTGCAGGATATATGTAATATTGAACATTAAGAAGTGGTTCAAACAGAAGTAAAGTAAGGGAAAGATTGATCACATGAAAGATTCAGTCTGGAAGGGTAGAGCATCAGTGAGGGCAATGTAAATCAGAAGGAACACATAAGCACAGGAAGAACAGAGGAAGTGGAAACACTAAGGTATCAGAAAAATGAAAGGTATTACCACCTGATATGAAGACTCATGGTTAAAGAGCCAGGTGAGAATATCCATCACTCATGCCAGTGGGACCCCCAAGCAGTATACCAACTGTGGAAGACCAATCACTCATGTCATCTACATCCCCATGTAAAATGGATTGATAGAGCTGTGAAGACACAGAACATAAAGTATAAGATGTAAAAGATGTGATGGAGGTCGATGAAGAAGGGAGGGATAACAAAATGGGGGACAAGGGGGAAGAGGAGCAGTCAATGTAACCTTGGACACCAAGACTGATCTGGTCAATTGGAAGAAATCATGAAGACTTGACAAGGAAGGGAGTGAACAAGAAATCACCAAATGAAGTAATCAAGTGAATGTGACACATAGACACTTGTGTGACCAATCCAGGCTGAAGGTATCAACTGCCAGAGCTACTGGATAAGAAACAAGCAATAAAAAGAGAGTAAATTTGGTGTATATGCCCATAGCAAAAGCATCCATGTATGGAGACCCCCAAATAATGGCAAAAAAACTTGAAAACAAGGAGATGTAATACCATTCAGTGGTATATAGCTGGTCAGAATGCAAAAGACATCCATGTCAGATTGGAAGCACCTTATACAGTACATGTAATAATATGAATGTGATGTGTGTGGCCCCAGCATAAGATAACCAATAACCAAAACACAAATCTCTGGATTGGTTGTCCCTTTTCTGGGTGATATGTGCTAGCAATCTAAATGTTAGGCAAGAAAAGAAAATGAAAGAATGCCCAATGCATGGACAGAAATTCAAAAACAGTGATATGCAGAGAAACAAAATCCAGAGACCACCCAGCCCAAAGCATCGTTGTGAAGGGATCATAAATAGGTATGACAACTGAGGACCAGTGATGTTATGGAACACCAAATCCCAAAAAGTAATAGAACCTTGCAAGCAGTAAATGATTGAGAGAAGAGGGCATGAAGGAGAAGGCAGAGCTTGACATATATTCAAGTCAAAAAATGGTCCCCCCAGTTGGATAAGATAGTAAGTGGGTCAGAAAAAGGGCTTCTGTGTTTCCATCAAGTCCATCCAAGCCATCACAAAATGCAACTGTCAAAAAAGAGTGTCCAATTACAGTTTGGAATGAGCCAGAAGAAGCCAGTTGGCCATATAATAATGAAATCACAGATTCTCAGCATGGAGATGACATACAAAAACAAAGATCATTGGACAAAACACATAAAATGCTGAAGCACAGCTAAAAGGAAGACTTGAAATTGATTAAACAATCCAAAAGGGACAAACTGAAGAGAAGGGCAATAAACAGGTGATATCATCATATGAGGTAAGCATATGATGATATCCACACCCCCAGGAGGAAACATCTATCCCAGTTCAGAATAACTCTAAAATTACTTGGATATTAGTATAAAGTGGTTGAAATGGACGCGATTATTAATCACCAATTCCTGATTGGCTTGGAGACAATGAAAAGGCAGAAGCAAAAGCCCCAGGAAGAATGGGGAACAGATCCAATTACCCAATGCCAGAACAATTACCAAACTGCTTATGACAAATGCTGATTGGCCACAGGAGTTCAATGAGAAGGGAAGAAAATGGGGAAATAAACTAGAAGTGGTGACTTTTTTTTTTAACCTATGTGCTTATTAGCTATTCACTAAAATTATTTGTTAGAGTCATAAATCTGACTGTGTAAATTATATTGTTTGTTTAAGATCTCATTAACTTTTGTGTTGAATAGATGTGAGGACAACATTTAATTTGGTTTTTTATAGTGCTTTAGTTGTTTGATAAATGAAAGATGGAGGCACATGAGGCTCTGACAAAAATAAATGGCTAAAATATTTGTAACAGTGCAATTTAGGTGGACCAACAACACCTAAGGCCCCATAATTCCAGATATTATATTAAAGATGAAGACACCAAAAGGGGAGCTCATATTTAAAACCCTAAGAAAATCAAGAACCCGAGCCAATATAACATCATGACCCAACAAAACAGAAACCACGTATATAACACTAAGAGTGAGAAATAATTTGGGAGCCACTCCCCAAATAGGTAATGAGTAACCTAAGAACTGTTAATATAAAACCTGATAGACAGCCTGATGGGAGTTAAAGGCAAAATAAGCAGAAGTCTTTGAGAAGCATGGCATATTAATTCTCCCCATGTAATCAGAGAGTGGAGGAAAAACTAAAAGAAAGACATAAGAATGATGGAAATAATTATAAAGTAATACAGATAAAGAAAACATCACAAACTTGAAACATAATTCCATGGATACTGATTTAGGCTTAGGAGACACCATAAGATGGGAACAGTAATAATTGATACTTTCTGGAGACAGAAAAAAATGGACAAGTTCCTCTTCAAACAGTAATGACTCAGAAGTGTTAGTGGCAGCTGTTGAAAATGGTGGACCATGTAATTTTCAATCTCCTGATGCAAATACATCTATCATCAGGTTGCCTGCACCTGAGGCTTGTAACCCCCAAATTGGTAATGTGAGCTTTCAAATTCAGAGCATAAGTGCAGAAAAAAAGCAACCTGAATGAACTGGTAAAAACTGAGGTGAATAAATCAAATAAAAATGAAAACTAAACACTTCATGAGGAAAAAAAGATTAGAATATACAACAATAAAGAAAGGGCACACTTGAATTCAAACACTACCAAACGAGAAGTGATAGATTGGTAGAGGAGTGTAGATGGAGCCTCATGCATAATGTGAGCATGTCATATTCCTAGTGGTTAAGAGGTGACATATAATGATTTGAATGAAAGATGTTGGAATTGAAAAGATTCCAATGGGAGGAGAGAGCAGAGGCTTGTGATGTGTAAAAGAAAAAATTTACATGAAGAGGGGGTCAATGAACAATAATAACTAATCTTGTGAGGGAAGGTAAGTACTATATTGAAAGAACTGTTGTGATAGGTCACAGGTACCTGCAAATTATGATAATTTCAAGAATAAAATAACTAAACTGTTTCTTTGGTTATTGTTATTCCCCACTGAGAGATTTGTAACTGATGTTTAGTGGTGAACTTACTGTTGCTTAATAATTAATTCAAAAAATACAGTAATAGCAACTTCTAATTTTAATAATTACTAAAATCATAACTAGTTTACTTTTAAAGTTGCTGTTATTATATCTTTCAGATTTGCAGTTGCTTAATTGCTGTATTTTCAGTCCAAAGAATTTCAAAAATTAAGTATTCAATTTTACTCTATTTATATTATTTTTCCTTATTAACTTCACATTTAGTTCCCCAAAATGACTATATGAATAAGTAGTGTTGTGAAAAACCAATATGCCTAACCTTATTTTTATTAAGATTAAAAGGTGTTCAAACAACTCCCCAAATTTCTCTATACAACAACACCTTTCATGTAGTTTAAAATCCTAAACATTTAATTTGTTATTACACGTTCAATGTCAATAATTAAAATGACAAATAACAAACAGCCTAGTGCAGATCTTCGAGGCATGTCACTTGTAATATTAATCCATTGCGATTTTAACATAAAAATTATTAATTTTATACCTCCTACAACAACAACACCTGTTACCAATTCATTTAATTAAATATTATTCACTGGATATAAAACTACCCTATTAAATTATATTTTCATTAAAAAGACATACAAAGTCAATAATACCACAACTTCGGATATTAAAATTTTCAGTGTCAGATAGGTCTAAAGATATTTATAAAAATTATATTCTGCTTCATTACATGCTATTTGATTATAATATAACACCCTGGTGAAGATTATATCGATAATAAAGATGACACATATTCTGTAATAAAATTGAACATTTAAAAAAAACTGTATGTATAAAGCTTTAGTTATACTTGTAGTAATAGTTTAACAACTTGTAATACTGTAATTTCATTCAAGAAATTTATAAATCAGAGGATATTTATGCAGACTTGTGAACAGAAGTGCATCACATAAATTATCAATCTTGCAGATAGAAAAATGCCATAATATGATTTAGTGAAATACATAAAACTAGAGTAACTACTAAATTGCTGTCTATCAATATACTTCAAACAAATTTTTGTTCACGTATCATAAGATTGTGTTTAATAATTATGTTTTAACAGAACTTATTACAAAAAAAAGTTTAATTTACTCTTTATATGGATATTAAACTTGTCATTTCACATACTTGTTATGAATTTTAGCCTTCAAAGGTACACAGATAAATTTACATGATGTTGCTTAGTGTTATTATAAAATGCTGAATTGTATTCCACTAATGTTTAGTTGCTGCAACAAAGAAAAACTCATTATTTTAAAATATAATATAACAATTGTATGGAATTTTCAATCAACACAAACAGTTTTGTAGAAATAATTTTTTAAACTTTTGTTTGTTGAAATAAACCTGTACCAGAGAAAAGTTAACAATCATAATATAAATGACTGAATTACACAATAACACAAGTGCTGGGGAAACAAATGCTAATGTGAAGATTGGAAATTACATTTTTAATATTATTTATACTAGTAAGAAAGAATTAAATATTTTTTGGGCAATGCTGGAAAAAAGGGGAGATAACAAATTAACTGTGATGAGTGAAAGTTTGTTTGTTTTTGAATTTTGTACAAAGGTACTCGAGGACTATCTGTGCTAGCCGTCCCTAATTTAGCAGTGTAAGACTAGAGGGAAGGCAGCTAGTCATCACCACCCACCTCCAACTCTTGAGGTACTCTTTTATCAACGAATAGTGGGATTGACCGTCACATTATAATGTCCCTACAGCTGAAAGGGTGAGCATGTTTGGTGCAATGTGGATTCAAACCCATGACCCTCAGATTACGAGTCAAACACCTTAACCCACCTGGCCAAGCCGGGCCCTGATGACTGAAAGAGTAGGGAAAATTTCTTAAAATAAAAAACATAATCATAATAGCTTCTTTTAGAGGAATCATACATCCCATCAGACAAGGAGAAACATGAGAATATATAATAGTACAAGGGACAGAATGGTCTTCAGCTAATCATGATAATACCTACATCCTCTCTACAATGTAAGTTTAGAATAACAAATGCAGACACAAGTTAAAATAGAGTACTTACTTTTGTAATAGAGTGGTTGGAATAGCATGGTAGAAGATACAGTGTTGAAAACAGTTTAAAAAGAGACTGATTTAGAGGCCAGGGACTTAGGAGTAGATATAGTAGAAGAAACTTCTGTATACGGTTTGTAATAAGTTGCTAACCAAACATCTGTACAATCCAGATGGGCCAAATGGTCATTGTTATTCCCTAAAAATGAAACTAAATAAACAACCAAAATCAGTAATCTCAACTGAGTATAGTTTTCCATAACTATATTTCTAACAGTGACACATACCTCATGAGTAAATAAAATAAACCAACAGTTTAAAAGACTTAGAACTACATCTGCTTCATACAGAAATCCAACCTTATCATACCACTATTCAAACAGATCTTCAGTACAGATTTAATGTAAGCCCTTGAAAACATTAAGTGTTTAAAAAGGTGTCTTATTTTACTAATCATTCAATGAGAAGTTAAGGTTCTTAGTCTTCTTTTCAAATAGCTCAAATTTGTTAAGTTTGACATTTTCTTTACCTATAAGCATTTTTCAGGCAAAATCTTACTTCTCTATTATTAAGAGCTATTACTTCAAGCACAATTGCCACAGAATTTCCTTTGCATGCCGCAACCCTTAAACAAACTCTCTCTCCTATTCGTGCCTACGTGTATTGTACCAGCAGATGATGTAATCCTTCACCAAAAGGAAAGTGACACATTCTCCATACACAGTATATCCATGAACACCAACACATAATCACAGTATCATTCTTGATAAGGCAACTGAAATGCACAGAAAGTGAAAAGAAAGGGTGAGAGATGTATTTGTCTGAAATGTTTTGTTAGGTAAGGAAAAGTTAGCTTTAGAACTATTATTTACCTTTTTACACCACTAAGAACTAGAATCTCACACTGAAGATGATGAAGGACCAGTACTGAACTATTAAAAAGTTGACCTCCTTCTTTAAATAGCATTAGAAAGGAAAAGCCCATGAAGGTGTCTAATGTGACAGCCATATTCATCTCAAGCAGGAAATATTCACCCAACTTTCTGTTGTACTGTGTACTGAAACAGTAGAGCAAAGAATGTCAGGAAAATCTACTACTGGTGGTGACATGTCACTAAAATGGATGGAATATTATAATGTATAGTGTGGCTAGGGATTTTGGCCATTCCCTCTTGGTCAAATATTCACATGAGATAGATACTATAGACATGTGGAAGGAAAAGGAACCTTCCCCTACATTCTGAGGTAAATCCAAGTCTCACTTGATTGGATGTCTCCACCAGAAATTGCTTTGGAGATATTACACTGGAATGCTTTGTACTACACTTCCAAGTAACACTACGGCACTACATTTCAAACAAGGGACAGGCCCAACTAGTTTCGCATCAGAATGTAGGCATCACTTGCAAAAGAAACTTCCCATATCAACTTCTCCAGCTTGAGACTGAAGAAATATGGGTTTTCATGTGTCCCATTAGAAGGAGGAGTGAATACACATAAGGAAGAGTACTGGATAATGTATGTGAACCACATCATCAGATACAATAATCTAGAACTGGCCCCCTACCAACAGACAGTGCAACTGATTACTATAACTAAATACAGTAAGTGCAAGTGACATGTAAGGGCAAGAGTACACCTAGTGTTGTCAGATTTTATTTTGATATCTTTTTTTTTTTTATGTTTGTGTAACAGATGCAGAAATGGTCAGTTCATTTATATATATTCTACTTGAGCAGTCGTGTACAAAAACCAAGCTAAGTAGGGATGGATGGTTTAACACTGTACTTTCCCATTCAATGTGGATTTTGAGTAAGTATTCCATACAAAACAAAGCTCGCCACTCAGAGGAATCAGATGACACTAAACATTTGTGTTTGTTTGAAGTTAAGCACAGAGCTACACAATGGCTTATCTGTTCTCTGTCCACCACAGGCACAGGTATAAAAATCTGGTTTCTAGCATTGTAAGTTTTCAAACATACCACTGTGTCACTGGGGGACAACACATCATACATAATTAATATAGCATTTAGTTCCACCTGTTATGTGGGCATTTGTTGTTGTTTTTTCCCTGTTTAGTTTGTTCCATTTTGGAGTTTTTTTGCCTCCTTATTTTCTGATGGAATACACTAAATGAGTTGTATATACTAGATGGTGTCAGGGACTTGGAGATAATATAATATCAGTGATGGAAATAGAAATAAAAAATTTACTGGCAAAATACACCACACTAAAGACTTTGGATAAATGGGAGAATGATGACCAGAAGAAGGTAAAAACTAAAGTCACATGAAACTGCCCACTGATGAGAGTTTAATGAGCTAGGAATAAAAAAATGTAGATATCACACTGCAAGATCTCTACTACACATCAACACTGAAAGAAAGCAAGAGAGGCTGTGAGACAACTAATCTGATAGAAAGTGATGTTAAGAGGACGTAAGTTGCATCTGCTCAAAAAGAATATGCCACACGGATAAGCTGAGAAATCCAACTGATTAAAGTGGAAAGAGATAAGTCCTTGTAGAAGGAGGTAAGCCATAGGAAAAACAGGTGATGGCAATGTTTATGAAAGGGGGTTAGTCTGAGTAAAGAGCAAAATACAGCCTTAATTGGACATAAGACAATTAGGAATGGAATGATCTCATAATGAGGAAATGCTAGAGAGAGAGAAATGAAAAAAAAAACTAATCACACTCACAGGCAGTCCAACTCCTAAAACGAAAGAAGTGGTCAGGGATAATCCATAGTAATTGATTCTTCTGATACAGTGGACATTTCGAGAATCTCAATAAACAGAGATTGACACCAGAGTGAGCAGAGGTATCAAAAACTATCCCTTAAACTAGAAAGGAAGACACTAAAGAAGGAAGTCAGGTAAAGGGGTTCAAGATGGAATACCCTTAGTCATATTAGAGTAATCAAGTCCCCATGACAGAAAAGGATGAAAAGATGAATATAGAACACAGATCCTTTTGAGCTAGTTGAAGAGAATATACATATATAGAGTGAAATTATAGATTCCAAAAGTGAGAGAGTCTTTCATCCAAGAAGAGGAGTGAAAATCCTTCAATAACAAGATTTTTATGATGTGAAGAGACAAGGAAGACGGGTGAGTCTCTTTTGTACAAGGATCAAAACATTTTCCAAGAAGATGTTGAAGATGCAGAGGATCAGATAAAACAAGATAGGTGAGAGGATGATGAGTAAGAGGAGGTTTAATATCAAAAGCAGGAACAGACCAAGACTCACCAGTGCAAGGAGATTATAAGTGTGCAAGCAGGGAGAGGAGGTGTCAAAATTTCCAAAGCTGAAAATCAGCTTCATAGAAGAGTTACTGCCAAGTTTTTTGATAACCTACTCAATAGGAGAGGGAATGGAAAGTAGTCACACTATGATCAGTAACTGGAAAGAGTTATTGTTCCATGGGATTCGCAGGATCAGGTAGCCAACAGAATTATCTGTAGTTTAATGATCAGGAAACCATAGAATTAAAAGAAGACTGTTGATGAGCAGCTCCAGCTCAAGAAGAAAAAAAAAAAATCAGGAACACTTTCAAAGATTAGTGCAATGAGAAAAAGGACAAGACTAAGGTCAAGGAAAGAGGAAAAAGAGAATCAATATGCTGAATAGAGCATCTAGATTGAGAAAATCAAAACAGAGACAGTAGAAGAAGAAACTGAAGCCAAAAGTGCAAAAAAAATGACTGGATGGCCCCATAAAAAATAATGAAGGTCAGAATGAGGAGAGAAAGTGAAGGGTGAAGATAGAGCAAAGGAATTAAGATAAAATTAAAATAAGCTGATTGAAGGAAAGAGAAAAAAAAAAAGCATATGAATCAAATAGAAAGAACACACGAGACCGGGATTCAGGAAATACAGAAGGGCCATAATCTTAAGCCATAATAAAGGAGTAATGAAGATGGGGAGGATATGGAAGAAGGACAAAACTGGCAAAGGTGTTTTAAGCATATGGGAGAATTAATGTCTATTACATAAATAAATGTCAGTACTTAAGTTAGAGCTTTTAAAAAAACAAAAATGCAAACTATGCTTTTTTGGTTTGTTCTTTTTTATCTAAATTGCCATCTAACTACAAAATAGTTCAAACATCCTAAAACCATAATATTTACAAGTTATAAATTTATTTTTCTTTAATAATTAATCCTTGAAGGTAAGGCTGAGCAATACTAAATTACTAATTACACTAGTGTACATATTTCAACTTTAGCAAGGATTAGGTAACTACAAATCTAAAAGGTGCAAGTTGGTTATACAATGAAATTTTAACTTTAATACTAGACTACCCATATAAAGTTCATCAACTCAGTTATGTTTCATAATAGCTTAAACTCCTACCATAAGAAGAAACCAAACCAAATTAATCATTCACTTTGAGAGTTTAAAAACATTCAAGTTTAATCAACAAATAACTGAATATTAACAAATTGTCACAACCTGTTCTCAAATGTAACATTATGGTGCCAACTTAACATTAAATCAATATAATCAAATTATGCACACATAGTGAAAAAATCCAATGAAGCTATCAGTAATTTAATTTGCTAATTATGGTATTAAATTACAATTGTACCTTAGATTATGGGTAATACGTTGTTTAGCTTAAATGTGAGCCACATAAGAGCAAAAGTAATTTAACTTCGTAAAAACTTAGAGAATAAAATTACAACAATAAATGAAAAAAACTTGAAATTTGTAATCACAAGATTAAATGAATAACATTATAAATCTAATAATGACATTTCGAGTTTAAGCCCTTTAATTAAAACGTCCTTGGAAAGTGGACTGTATAAACAACGATAATGTTTAAAACCATAACTCAGAAGTTATGACTGTAATTTATAGTTATAGCGTAAAATTACAAATACTGGAAATTAAAATCGTAATACAATATTAAAAATTCTCAGCCTTTCATATTTTCAAGATATGAAAGTCGTTATTGCAAAATTTATATAGAGAACCAGATAGATTTTTAACTTGAACCTACATTTTACATCTTTTACAAAGAGAGGTAAATAAGCTACATCAGCTACAAATACTGGAAATTGAAATCGCAATACAACATTAAAAAGTCTCAATCCTTCAAATTTTCGAGGTATGAAAGTCGTTATTGCAGAGTTTATATATAGAGCCAGATAAATTTTTAACTTTAACTTATATTTTACAAAAAGAGATATATAAGCTACACCAGTCTTACACAATTTACAGTTATTTTACACCACATGATTTAAAACGCTACCACTCAAACAATACTGACGAGAGAAAGGGGCGTTGCTATAGGCAACGACATTAGTTTAGATAATATCCACCAGGTGATGGTATAGGAAAGAAGTAAAATAGCATAACAAAAAGTTTATTAAATAGATTTAGTTTGGTTCTTGTAAAACGTGCGTACAACAGGTATGCAAAACAGGTTTTTGATATCGTAAGTATGCAGACTAACTACTGAGTCATTGGAAAGCTTTTCAATATGACTAGATTCTGTGATAAAATCACGTAAACAAAACACGTTCTTTGTTTGTTTTTACATTCCTTCTAATAAATCTACTTCGGATTTTAAATCCAAGTTATGAAAAATAGTATTTAGCATTTTACTGCGCATGCACGTCAACATAAACTTCTCTAAAGGCAAAGTTTGAATCAAAAGTATATATACAAGTTGTACTGAATGAATACAGAAATATGTTTCTCATTTTCCAGAGGACAAGAATCCTTTTGTTCTCCTACTGTGGAAGCTAATTTTATTGGGATTATGTATGACGTGTTTTACCCATCATAGATTAATTGCTATATTATAAACGCGGAAGATTATTAACTATCAAATGGTATGTAAAATAATCCATATTCATCTTGTTCAACATAAATGTAGTACGACGATAGAAAATTAGTCAAAAACTTTTGTCACAGTATATAAATCAAGTGTTAATAGCGTCAGACATTGCTTTAAATCACCATAATAACCCAAGTCATTTTATAAATATAAGTACCCCAAACAGAACATCTAATTAAAACGTGGCGAATGCACCTATAAATGTACTTTTTCACGTGCCAAGAAATTCATGATCCCTACGCAAATAGCATCGACTGTCTAATTGTATTACCATAGAATAATCATAATTTAGGTACTTAACTCAGAACTGTTCTCTTTTCCCTCAAACATTTTAATGCCAATAATTTAAAACCAAAATTATACGGCTTGATACGAATGAAACATAGAAACAGATGCAGTGATGACAAAACTTCTTGAATCATGAAATACATCAATGTACGATACAATTAATCGAATTTCATACCAGAATGAATCTTCATACCGTGAATATCTTTATGTATGTTTTTCATATTCCAATCAACACAGTTTGTAGCACAGAAGCAAATATATAATAGAAGTACGTTAATAGGATAATAAAAGGAAAAACACAAACTTTGTTTGTAAATTTAACAAGAATAATGATGATGGAAAGACGATTTTATATCCGTAGTAGGTTTTGTATATAGCTATAGTGCTCGGGTGTACACTTGATTCTTTGACGCAAATTAAACCATAAAAGCTAAAATGCATTTATCCAGATAGAATAATTCGATTACTTTTTGCCCATTACTTTGTTTAGTGACGGGGGTACAAGGGGGCCGTTAGGGGTGTCGTTGTTGTTGTTGTTTTGGAATTTCGCACAAAGCTACTCGAGGGCTATCTGTTCTAGCCGTCCCTAATTTAGCAGTGTAAGACTAGAGGGAAGGCAGGTAGTCATCACCACCCACCGCCAACTCTTGAGCTACTCTTTTACCAACGAATAGTGAGATTGACCGTCACATTATAACGCCCCCACAGCTGGGAGGGCGAGCATGTTTGGCGCGACGCGGGCGCGAACCCGCGATCCTCAGATTACGAGTCACACGCCTCAACACGCTAGGCCATGCCAGGCCCAGGGGTGTCGTGAAACTTTGTAATTGTAGTGAATGTTGGTATAATAAGCCTTAAATAAAAACGTAGTGTGGAGCGCCTAGCCTAGAGCCACATGTGTTATCAAAGTTTGAAACATCGATTCAATTTTAAACTTAGATCGTTTCTGAATTAAGCTGTTTTCTATTATATTACCAACGTATTCAACATAACTTGCATATGTACGTGCCTTATTTCTCTGTTTCAGATGTTTGTGTTAATTGTTCCTAAATTGGAAGTGATAAGATAAAGGTTTGGTTTGGTTTGTTTCGAATTTCACACAAAGCTACTCGAAAGCTATCTGCGCTAAGCGTCCCCAATTTAGCAGTGTAAGACTTGAGGGAAGGCAGTTAGTCACTACCTACCACCAACTCTTGAGCTACTCTTTTACCAACGAATAGTGGGATTGACTGTTACATTATAATGCCTACAGCTGAAAGGGTGAGCATGTTTGGTGCAATGTGGATTCAAACCCATGACCATCAGATTACGAGTCGAGTGCCTTAACCACCTAACCATGCTGGGCCTATATGAAAGGTAACCAGATTGTAGTATTACTGTCAATTCTGAAGCTACTATGGCCTACTATTTTAAACATCAGCTACTGTTCTCCCACGTGAAAATAGAAGATGAAATAAACAGGTCACTAAATTTTACTTACTGTACATTTTACTGTATTTATTAACAACTGAATTCTATAGGTGGCTAAGTTGAAGTAAATATAAAAGTATATGAATACATTGAATAAAACAACCAACATCGTTTTGATAATATCATGACAGACAACAAATTAAACAGTCGTATTTTCCAAACACAATGCAGCAGGAAGTAGGGATCAATAGTTTTATGAACTTAACTTCTAGAATTCAACACCTGACTCAAGGCGAGTCTTTAATATTCAACTCATGCTGTGGTTTTCCGGTCTACTCGACGTTGTTTGTGATTGGTTGGTGTGTCATCAATTGATGGTTCGGCTTCGAAAGTTCCCACAAAATTTGATATTCTGTCAAGTGTCCAGATAATATCTAAAATATCTTTCACACAAGAATAGGTCTGTAGTACTGCTTAATACTGACCTTTCAACTTACGCATTTATGTACTGGAATTTAATGTCACAATTATTTATTTATCCTTAGACGGCTCGTCATGACCTGGGGTTAGGGTAGTTTGTAGGTTGTAGTTCGAATCAGCTCACCGAACATACTTATTTCTCAGGCGTGGGAGTGTTATAGTGTGCGGTCAATTCCACTATTTTGGTAAAAGAATAGCTCAAGAGTTGGGGATGGTTGGTGTTACTAGTTGCCTTGCCTCTTGTCTATTGCTTTAAACAAATTAGGGGCGGTTAATGACTATTTTATAGGCTTTTAGGCACAATTTTTTAAAATTTGTATTACCTTATTTCAGAGAAGCCTAATATAATATTTTTTCATGCTCTTAAGTTCTGGCTTTTAGAATTAGCAATAAACATAATGTGTTTGACTAAAATAGTGAAAAATTGTGCCTGCTTTTTAACTGCAAATTTTCAGAACATTTTTTTTTCTTTTGTGGAAACTTTGAACATTACTGAAAACTTTTGTAAAAACGTGTCCAATGATGAATTTTTTCAGTGTAAGTGCACTGCTTGGTCTGTTTCATCCGATCTTGCATGCTATCAGACATCTTTAAGTGAGTCAGTACTTTGAAAACCTTTTTTGTCAGTGTCTAAAAGGTAGTTGTTGATGTCAACAACTAATGTGGTCTCAGTAATTGCAAATTTAATATGATGAATAGGTCTCTGTGGGGGCCTATAATTATTTTAAGTTTACTAAGTAAGTGTTAAACTTTTCACATACTGCAGCTGTTTTTTTGGGAGTACGAATACTTCGCATCAGAAATGACTTGCTACATATTCTTCTAAAAATGATTAATTTTCGGTGGCATCACACTGCTTACAAAACACCAAAGAAAACTAAAATGTAGTTTGATGCATGTTGTATTCCACAGCAAACTTACACGAACTGTAGTTGTCACACAACTCACCAAGTTGTAAAACGTGCCCAAAGTACAGAGGATGTTTTACTCTTTCTTTTACTGTTTTCTCTGAGTAAATGAGATGTTAACAAAGACCAGCAGATACACAGTCGGACTTGCTAAACAATGGACCACACCGTTATTATTTATTATTTATCTAAACAATGGACCACACCGTTATTATTTATTATTTATCTAAACAATGGACCACACCGTTATTATTTATTATTTATCTAAACAATGGACCACACCGTTATTATTTATTATTTATCTAAACAATGGACCACACCGTTATTATTTATTCTTAGACGGAAGAAAAATCTCAAATTTGCATTACAATCTTTACATTCTAAATTACGCTTGCTGTTTTTCCATTTAATAACGTCATATCATCTGAGTCTATCTTCCTAATAATGATTTTTGATAAAATCTGGCTATACATTGTTTTTCTATAATGAGCCAAAGGAAGCATTACAGAAGTTGAAAATTTTTGTGAATCAATTATGAAAACCAAGGAATTCCTATATTATAGAGTTTATCACGGAAATGACATTAAAATGTGTTGTTTTATGAGTTCAGTAATTTGTTATATATAAAAACATACAAGTGTGGTTGAAAAGCTTGATATATGTAATTTATGCTTAACACTGTGCTATGCGGAGGTTGTTACAGTGTTATATGTTAAATTATATAAATAATTACATATTACTAGTGTTGGAATATATTATTCATTTTTCAGACACTTGGTAAGTGGATTTCTAGCCAACTCAACAACTGATCTTAAGAGTTTTGTGAGTGAGTGTGTGATATTTGTGCTCTATTTCTCAAATAAATCATTGTGTTACATACATAATTCTAGAGCTGGGCATTTAGTGTTTTGTGTTAATTCTAAACACTTTCCTCCAATACAAGCATGTACATTGAGCAAGAGAGAGAAAAAAAAAACAGAAAGATGAAGGAGCGCTTCCTTCATAATTTTGTGGACAACATTGTCCTGGCATGACATTCATCTTTCTATTTTTACCTAGTTTTAGTTTAAAAGTAATTTTCCGATTTGCCATCGGTTTCATTTGACATATCACTAGAAATTACTGTCACAATCTTTAAGATAATATGGACATGGGCAAATAAAATAAATTAATAATTAGACATTGAAAACATGTTTTACCACCACTGATGGGATGTTTTAAATAAAACATTTCTGAAATTAGAAATGATTAAAGAACCAAAGATCAATTTATTTGCGCTGTTTAATTACGACAAACATCTTTTGAAGTTCAAGCCCTTGTCCTCGTTCGTGGAAGATAGAAATGGATCAAAGTAGGAGATCGTTAAGCTTGAGTGAAGTATGGTATAAGTTTCGTTCATATTACCCCAATGACAACCATGAACGACTGTCCAGATCACCCTAAAGTGTTGCTGGGTTACGGAATTCTGTTGGAGATGTGACTGGCCTAGCAAACCGATAGTGGATATTCAAACTGCTCAAGTTAATTAATGAAGGAGATACAAATGGGCAGACCAAAAGATGAATGTAGTGTCAAAATTCAAGAACTATAATTAAAAATTACACATGGTATGTGTGTGCAGAATCTGAACCAGAGATCGTGTAATTCATGTCAAAACATCAGATAACAGCAAAAAAAACAAAACAAAAACATGCTAATCACTAAACAAAAAGGAATACAACAGAATTATGTGCTAGTTTCAAACACGTAAGTTGAAACACATGAAAAAGCATTGCATAGAATCAGTGCCATTTTGTATCCACAAACAGACTGATTACAGATATCGAATATATAGTAAGAGATTCATTGTATGGGAATTGATGTTTCATGGTTAAGAACAGAATGACGGTAGCAACAATGAACATCTAACACGCGTGTCGACAGTGATATAACTTAATCAGTATAGCTTCCTAAAGACTGAATATGGACATTCCAAAACATTCAAGAATTAAATGTTTACTACCATACACACACAAGTCAAATGTTCATTGTTGCTGTCGTCATTCTGTTGTTCATCAAATATATATGCTAAAGAAAGGATCACACTGATGAGACTAAAAGAAAAGTGGTTAACAACTATCATTTCAAGTGTGTGCACTATGCAATGACAGCTATACATAAGATGAAAAAGTCAAGATTTTCCAAAACTCTGAGGTACTGTCAACAAGGTAAGGACATTGATGACATTATTGTTATGTTATGAGAGATTTTAATGGCAGACATATTTAGCCCTTCACAACTACAATGTATAGCACATGCTAGAACTGTGTGACTTATATTTCATTAACACTTTGTACCAACATCATCCAGCTCAGATATACGAATGATACAAATGGAAGAATTTTACTCAAGCATCCCAGATAGATTAGATTTTAACAAGAGTGGTCCAGAGAAGAGAAGTCAGAGACTCGATAGTCATACCTAATGTAACTACAAATTCTGACGATCATCCTGTTCTCAAGGATTTATCACAACACAAAAGAAAAATTTAGCATGAAAAAATTTGGACGTGGCAGGAAGAGGGAAGAGCATGGTGGAAAAGTCAAAGAAGCAAAACCAAGTGAAGAAAAATAAGAAATAGGTTAAAAACCAAATGAAGTGGAGGACTGTGTAAGGTATAAGATAGTAAGAAGAAAGAATAAAGGAATAGTGAAGAAGTCTAAGGCAGAATCCTGGATGAGGTGTGGTAAACGTTTGAGTAACTTGTGTAAGGACTCGTTCAGGGTATTTTATTAGCATGTTAAAGCCATACACTTGAAGGATGAGAGATTTAACCCAATAGTTGTCACCCAGTGACAGAAAGAGTAAACTACTGTGTAATTAAACCAAAACCAAAGTGAGGTGAAAACAATACTTGCAAGAACTCTTAACCTCAACAAGGACAGAGAACACATACTCTGTTGATTCTCATGAATGAAAAACACAACAAACCTTCAATACTAGAATAAGAAGTGAAATAAGTAATGAAGAACACAACACCAAGAACAAAACTGTGGGAATCAAGGAAATAAAATCAGAAACAATAAGTAGTCATGTGGTTGACAGGAATATTTAATAAATCATGGAAAGAGGGAAGGTCCCAGAAGGCTGTTAAAGAGTTGTTGTGGTACCAGTTTGAAAGAAAAAAAAGATATAATAAGAAAAATTGCACCACTTATATTGAATTTTCCTCCTTAGACATGTAAGTAAGATGAATATAAGAATTTCTAGAATCTTGTCTAAAATACAATTTGGAGTGATGTAATGTTAACTTTAAGGCAACACACTGAAGCCCAACTAGAACTGAATATTGTTTCATAGATTAAAACAAAAACAATGAATTGTATTGGCAGAAATGAGTTGTGAAAAATATTCAAAGATTACTGGGTACAAAACCAGCTCTCTACTGACACAAGAGCAATGCATGCAGATAACAGAAGTACTAGAACAACAAATGGCTTTAGTAATTGGTTTCAATTATCATATGGGTTGAAACAAGGCTTTCTCTTGCCCCTCTCTTCTAATCATCATTTATGTGCATCACATCATCAAAGTAACCATTCCAAATCGAGAAGCCTAAACAAATTACTTTTTTGTTCATGACCAAACTTTTATACCTGAAAGTAAAGAAAAAGTACAAAACAACACAACTCGCCTCAACAGCAGCTGCTAAAAATATGATATTAAATTCAGTACAGTGAAATCAGAAACCATGTTTACCAAAGTAAAACACCACGTCAGTTAATGTCATTGATATTAATAATACGAAGAGTTGAGTAGTTCAAAGAATTCAAATATCTGGAAAGTATTTCCACAAATGACAGTGCACAGATAGAAAAATTGAAACAATAATATAAAACATAAAGTGTGTAAACTACCAACTAACACGTCTTCTTAAAAGCCTAAATATCTTGATGGAAATAAAGTTTTAATTAATAAACACAATCTTTGTACTAACTCTGTGTTTCTAATGTCAAACCTGAGTTATTAATAAAAATCAAGAATGAAAATTTTAACACTTGCAATTGAGACACTTACAGAAAGATGCTAATATAACTAGAAGAGACAAGATAAGAAACTTAAGGGTCAGAGAAGTGGTTGGAAGAGCCCCAGTCAGCAAATACATTGAAAAGTAAATAATTTAAGTGGTTTAAGTGGACACAAACTGAGAGTGAACCCCACAAGGCCCAGCATAGCCATGTGGTTAGGGTACTCTACTCGTAATCTAAAGGTTGCATGTTCCGTCACACCAAACATAATCACCCTTTCAACCGTAGGAGCATTATAATGTGATGATCAGTCCCACTATTCATTGGTAAAAGAGTCACCCAAGAGTTGGCGGTGGGTGGTATTACTAGCTAGCTGCCTTCCCTCTAGTCTTATACTACTAATTTAGGAATGGCTAGTGCAAATAACCTTCATGTAACTTTGCACAAAATTCAAAAGTAAACAAGCAGCCCAACAAACAAAACGCATGAGTACATGTTATGAAAGCAACAGAATTAAAAAAAAAAGGCAGACCTAGAAAAAGATAGATCATGTCGTGACTGAGACTCTGAATAACTGTACCCCCTATCACATTTAACAGAAGTTAGCTGGAGTACGTAACGTTATGATCAAGCAAGTTATAAAATATCTAAGACAAGTACAGATTACAAATGGGCCCCGCATGCTCAGGTTGTTAGGGTGCTTAACTCGTAATCTGAGGGTTGCGGGTTTGAGTCCCCATCACCCATCGAACATATTTGCCTCTCCAACTGTGAGAGCGTTATAAGTTGTGGTCAATCCCAGTATTCTTTGGTAAAAGAGTAGCTCAAGAGTTGGAGAGGGGGAGTTGATCACAAGCTGCATTCCCTCTAGTCTTACACTGCTAAATTAGGAATGACTAGCATAACCCTTGTGTAGATTTGAGCGAAATTCAAAACAAACAAATATATTATAAATATGATGTTCAATGAAGTGCCGAGAGTTAGAAAGTGAGTTGCTTCACGGTAGAATTAGTTGAAAGATATTTAACATAGATTTCCTCAGATAGATAGCTGAATTTGCAACATGTCTCTGTGAAGTATTTTGATATCTGTTTACTATCGCGCTTATTGAGTTATTTTGTACAAATAAGTTAATTTATTTTGGGTTAATTAATGTTTGTTGGTAGATAGGCCTACGACACTTTACGATGGTGTAAAAGTGTTGAAATTTGTAGAAACGTGGTAGGTAAAAATAAACTACTTTATTATAATTTAAATGGAATGATCTTTTAGAATTACTTTAATCAGTCAATTTTAAAGAAATAAGAGCATTGCAAAACGATATAGGAAGTAAGATATTATCTTGGTGCACATTTTCAACTGTTGAAAATGAATACACGGTTACAGAATGAGAGCAAACCATCACTGATATGAGGAGATCGTTAAATCAAGAGGAAAAATACAGAAATGTGAACAAATACCGAAATAGAAGAGACAGAAAGTAAAAGATAAAAAGAGATTTAAAGAAAAAAATAAAGGAAAAAGAAACATAAAATAAGCAGAAAGAAACCTCAGAGTAGAAAAGATTGACATGAAAATAAGATAGTAGTAAAACAGACATCTACTAATTAATGAATAATTAAAATAAATCTGGCCGATTCGTTTGTTCGATTGTTGTTGAGTGCAAAGCTACATATGGATTATCTTAGCTGTGTGTATCAAAACTGGTTTTTAGTGTTTATAACCCGATCTTATAGCCTTCAATCTTAACACCGTACCACTAAATGGAAAAATCTCACTGAAGACAAATAAGACTTATAAAATTATTAAAATATACAGAAAAATTACAACAACAAGGTTGAGAAAGTCTGTAAAGGTTCTAGTGACAAAGCTGAAAAATAAAGCAATTGATGAAGTAGAAAAGAACACCAGTAACAGAATGTCTAAAAAAATGAATTATTAAATATAAATACAAAATCAACGACATCTCTTTCTGCATTGGTTCATGAATTTCAGCCTCAATGCCTTCTGCTACAAAATATGAAATAGGAGAACTTATTTGTTTACATTTATTATCACCACTGCTGTGCAACTCTTTACTGAAAGATCCTTCTAGACTACTCCAAACATAGCATAACTACATTTAGCCCCACAATTTAGCTGGTCAGTTCAGTATCGGTCAATAGAGAGAAAACCAATGCACTATGATGGAATGCAACATAAGAGCCGTACTAAACACAGTTTGAAATAATTTCTAAAATGTACACGTGGAACAGTGAACAACAAGCCATCCATTATGCTGGTTACTTAAAAGGGCCAGATTTGGTCAACATTGGATAACAACTACAAGTTTAGAGTATTGCATAAGAAAAGTGTATCTAGGACAAAGTTTTGGAATATAGTACAGAATAAAGAAGAGGTCTAATTACAACATGTGGAAAATATAAAAAATAATTACATAAATATCCTACCTGTATGCTTCTCATAAAATGACTGTTCCAATTTATAGATAACATAGCAGAAGATGATGTTAGTAGCAGACTGAAGCAAAATACACATATGTCTTAAACGGAAGTTTATCAGTTGGCTATAAAACTATAATCCATTAAAGTTGCAGATGAACTAATAAATGTATCGCATAAAAGTTAGAAGAATACGAAATCCTGCAGAATTTAAACATCAACTCTTCCTAGAAGAACTGAAAGGCTTAGCTAGATGGATATATAAACCAAATAGAGGAAATAAGTAACAAAAGAGATGTTTCAAATACAACTTAAAGTTACAAATTGGTGAACATTTCAGATAAGAACCTGTGTGGAAAGAGAGCTTTCAAAGGATACCAAAAATAATATGCAGGGACTTAATGTGTTGTTAAGACAAAGAGACAGAACCCAATAAGATAAAATGATTAACTAACAAAACATCAATGAAACATAAATTAACTGAATTTATAAGATGAAGAGAGAAATACTTCTTACACTACAAAGAAAAAAATCATTATTTTAGGAAAATTCTCCATGAGCAATGAGCAAATTAATGAAAATCCTTATAATGCACTGGTTCTACCCACAAATGTTCATACCAAATTAAGGTGAGATGTTTCTCTGAGAGATAAAGAAAAAGAGAGGATTGGTAGAAACAACATGTGGACATAAAGTTCTAGCAAAAGAGAAACTGGAAGTGACCTTTAAAGTAGAAAGTTTTTCAATGCCTTATGACATGCAAGTAACTGAAATCAAGAAAAGCGCATGTTAAGAATTTACTTCATGCTGAGATATGGAAGTGAAATCAGGTTGTTGTCTGATAGTTTCACTGCATAAAACTAGAAAATCAATTTGTACTACATGATAATTACTATGCGAGAAAATGAACTTCCAGTGGAAACAGGGATGGTTGTTATTGCGAAACTAAGAAATGAGATACTTGTATCAGTAGCTAACAAGAACAATTTTCTCTCTAATGACTAAAGTGTAATGGTCAAATACTCTTGCACGTCATGATGGATTGGTAACTGAAAACTTGTCCTGTTTCATTCAATCTAATCAAAATTACATTTAACTGTTTCATATAAAATCATTATCTTGTTCAGTAATACATAATAATATTTCACACTATGTCATTCAGACCTACCACGTTCCTAACTCAGCTTTTATTTTTATTGCCTAATTCTAATCAATGAATAATTTTCCAGCTTCAGGAAAAATCTATCCTGTCAATATATTCATTCTGAATTATTTAAGTTCATTTAATATTTTACGGTCTAATGATTTCATTAAACTTTAATTTGGTATAGTTTAATAATTCATTACTATTAAGATGTCTTCAAAATAGATTTTTTTGCATATTTATCAAAATACATTACAAAAGGCCAGAATATAAATCAAATCATTCATAACAATGACTGATTCTTTGAAAAAGGAAATGCAATCCATTATTAAGCAACAGATAGGTATTTCATAAAATTCTAAAGGGATTAAAAGGAGCTTACGAACCCATCAAAGACGTCCCTTCCAACTCTCAGCTGTAACTACATGTATTCATCCAATCTTGTCTTGAACTCAGTTAAATTTTCTTTATCCACTTCCCTTGAAGTCAGCCCATTACAAAAAATAAGCACTGTGTTTGAAAAGTAATACTGTCTAAACTGTAGACAACTCCTGTGTTGCTAAACTTGGAATGTATGCCCTCTTGTCCTGTTGTTTTCACTGTTGGTTGGTTGGTTGATTTAGTGTTTTATGGCACAAAGCAGGTAGGCTATCTGCGCCAAACATCCAATAAAAAGGTAAAAGTAAAGCAAATGTAGTAAAATTCATAAAAGGAAATGTAGGTAAAACATAACAACGTTTAGAAACATAAGTAGCATAAAACCAATGTTGACATCTTGTCTACAATATTAAGAGAGAAACTACAGTAAAAGAAGTCGTAGAGTACTTTCTGTAGCATAATGGTAATTATCATAACTTGCCAGGAAGACTAACAGGTAAGTGCAAGAACCATCGTCAGTCACCTGAAGTTGGCCTTCTTAGTCCTGGTTCCGAGTTATGTGTCATTATGGCCACATTTAAAAAGTAAGAGAATAAAAGTTTTAAAAAAACGTGTAGCATAATTATAATAATAACTCGCCAGGATGACTAATAGGTAGTTCAAACGGATAGTTCAAACAGCAGCATTAGTCACCTGAAGTTGGCCTTTCCAGTCCTGGTTTCGAGTTATTTAATGTGACGGTCATTTTCTAATTTCAAATCAAACTAGAGAGACTGAGATTCTTAAAAGGGAACCACATGAAAAAAGGTCTAATGTTTAAATTTAAAAAAAAACTTAAATGACATAAAAAAGATTAATGGCCTTTAAAAAACTAAAAACATTACCAAGGTGGACTGTGTCATCATCACTGTCTAACATTACGGACAAACCTTGGGATCGAACATCATTAAAATGGTGCCGTTGTTGAGAGTCGTAACGATGGCAAGATAGTAAAATGTCGCTTATAGTGATCTGAGTGTTACACAGACTGCACACTGGTGATTCAGTTTCAGATAAAAGAAAATGATGAGTTAAGAAACTGTGACCAATGAGTAGTCTAGTTAGAACAACTTCCTCCTTCAGATCCTTACGGAAGCAAGACGTTCAATGTCCAATATAGGGTTTTATTTGGAAAAGCTTGTTTTCACGTTGCTCACTCAAAGTCGGCTGCCGGCTGGCACAGAGCCCAGCCTTGAATACAGGACCATAGTCGATGTATGGAACAGGCAAAGTGGTGATAGTGTCAGAGCAGATAGATTTAGCTGTCCTGTCTACGATCTCATTCCCGCGAATACCAACATGGCCTGATATCCAGAAAAACTGGATGGAAGTAGATGTTAAAGAGAAATGGGCCAGTCAGTTTTGAATATCAGTGAGAACAGGGTGTGAACACTGTCGGTTTGATTCCTTAGAGTATTATTTGTATTTTATAATCTAGAAGTTTTGTTGACTTCTGATATTGGGCGAAAAGTCTCTTTGGCAACCGTGTGAAGTAAACAGGGTATAGCTTAAATACTATTATGCAGCTTCTATGTGGAAATCCATGTTAGACCACAACAAAATGATGTTATTTAAATTAATATGATTCATATAAGTTTAATACTTGCTATATAGAGCAATTGTAAATCTCTTCGTAAATGCTTACAGAAGATAAAATTATTTACTGTCTCATATAAAAGACTTGAGATTTACAATACGTAGAAGTAGGTGTGTACTATTAAAAATAGAAACATAAAATCATGCACAAGTATCATGATGAAAGGAAAATAAGCTGAAACTACGTGATTAAGAGGCTAAACATCAGTAAAAAAAAAATTAGTGATAACAAGATTAATTTAATAGGGAAGAAAATGAATGCAAGTTACGTGAACAACAGTGTTATTAGAGTGCTAAAATACAGTCCCACGGTTCTCTGGTTATCCCATGAACTGTTTGTGGGTGCTACTGATGGTTAGCACAACTAATCTTAACGTAGCTTTTTGCGAAGATCCGAAACCAAGTGTATGACATTTTAAACCCTGGATAAGTAAATATTAAAAATTTGTTAACGTAGAAACGGCGCTAAGAAATTCAACTGAAGAGGTGTTTAAGATGGGTACATTTGCCAAAATTGAAAAATCTCTCTGTTTACAGAGAACAATTTAAAGTTTGTCATTCTAGTTTGTATGGTAGATTTAATATGTGGAAACATTACAGGAGCTCACCTACTAGATAGAGATGGTGATTTCAGAATTGTGACTGTTATCAGAAGAAACGGTACATATGTTATAATTAAACTGACTACATTAATGCAATATCCGGGGAAAATCCAGGTAATATCGCCACACAATACCTCAAGTTCCTGTTCGTCAACTTTTTGTAGTCACATAACTCGTGTTTGTGTTCACTCATTAAATAAATAAATAAAAAAGAGGTATTTAACTTACTAAGTTACTGATCACCCAGCACGTGCTATTCCTGTCATGTTTTCTTACTGAGGAAAAGTGTTGTAGGCTTAAGATGTACAGTGTTGTTGTTAAGGATAAACTGTAACCATTTCCAAAAGACTCAGATATTCTGGTTCTAACGGCCTGGAATACACCAGAAAGCAGTGAAAGTGTGTGTTAGAAACAGAATTCAGAAAGTTGAATATTGTATAATAGTTACCACACGTTTAAAGAGACACACACTATAATCATAAATTTAGTATAGCTGTAACACTAAGTAAATAACAATAAACAAACATTTAATTCGTTGTTAAAACTTAATCATATGTTGCAATGTGTGCAGCTTACACGAGCTTTGTATACGGTGTACCAGCTGGACAGATATCCACTAACATGATCATTGATATCAGTACGTCTGTGCATTTATACGCTTGAAACAGTAAACTAATACGTCACGTGGTTAGTCTTGTTTTTAGCTAAGCAGAAAACAACAGATTGGGCTCTCTGTGTTGTGCCCATCACCTGTATTAAAAACAGGCTTTCTGTGTTGTGCCCATCACCTCTATCAAAAACAGGCTTTCAGCGTTTTAAGTCTTTAGACTTTCGACTGAACCAGTGGAGGATACATGGTTTGTTAAGTTTCTGTACACAAATGATGAAGTGCTTTAAAAATGTGTATGAATAAATAAACACCCATTAACACCCAACACATGTATATATGTGTATCAAAACTATTATTTTTGGATTTACATACTAAGATTGAAACTATGTCAATTTTCATTCTATACAGTTTTGTATGAAATAAAAGATTTATCTTTTTAATGTTACATGTCTGCTTATTCTTGAAATACAAACAAAGGCAAACTTATTGTTTGAGTAAATATTTTTAAAAAATGAAGATGTGTTTTTTTGTACAATAGCTGATTCTCTGTATATATTTCATTTTTGGTTTTCCAGTATTTACAAATTTAGTTTCAGGACTAGAATACTTAACAGAGATATTTAAAACTGTTTATTGAAGTTTGTTCCTTTTCACGATGCTTGATTCACAGAAGGTCCTTGTTTTTCTTTGTCATTTATAAACGTTTTTGATGGCTGTCACGCTCATTTATTAAGTAGTATTTCTGCACTTCATCTTCTGATGAGACATTATTACACATCTAGTGAAGGTTCATGACGATATGCTTTTGTTTCTAATTTTGTGTAAAACTGCTCTCGTGAGCTGTCTATGGTATCCGTCCCTAATTTAGGAGCTACAGACTAGAGTAAACACAACTAGTTAACATTACCTATTCCCCATCAGAAGGTTACGATGTTCTGTAAAATAAAAGTTTATTTCTTATTCACATAACTTTTCAGAAATAAGGAACTTTACAGCTCCATGCCTTTGGTTGAATATTATTCATCGTATAAATATTTATCTTCATCTCTTGTGCGATTTGATGAAAATATTCAGCTTACTCAACACGATATTGATTTCTCTATACGCTCAGAAAACTGCAGCCTCAAGTTCTGGATGTTTCTTTATACATCTTTGTTCAAGAAAAGAAATTCAGTCAGGACTGCGACAAACAATACATCTTTCTTCTACGGAAGGAATCAATATTACACTTTCAACCTTACTGGTATCTAATGTTTACCTTGGATGAAGTCTGGCAGCAATACCTTGCCATCCAAAGTGCTTTATTTAACGTTCAGAACATCATATGGTAGATACCACAAAAAATATCCTGCTTGCAAAACCAGATATTGTCACGAACAACTACTCAATGTCCCTTTGTATCTTCGCTCAATATCTCATGTCAATAATAGTAATATGAACAGATTATCACCGGAAAAACAGAAAAACATCACAGAAAAATACATTAGTTGATATAATACTGATGTTTGCCTGAGAACAGCATCGGTAATATATCAATCAGCAGAGAGAACTTAACAAAAACTTTCTTACTGGTTGGAACTGATAAAGATCTTCACGAACCTTCTAATAGCAGCAGACGTCAAAGTTTCAGAATCTAGTCACATTTATAATATCTTAACACGTATGAATCTGAGCAAGATTCAAGAGCTTTCAAAGTCTTTTTTATCTAAAAGCTAGAGTTGTACAACTATAAAAGTGAAACCAGTTTAAACATGGTGGTTTCTTCTTTGGATACAAACCTTTATCTCGATCATGGTTATAACGAGATTTTGAACATAAGTTTATCTCATCAACTTGTCATTAACATGAACATCCTAGGCTAAAACAAGGTGCGTCTTGACAAATATTCTGACTGCGTGTTCTACATGACCAATGTGTCATTTCGATTAACTTCTGTGGTCTCAGAATAAGTACAAGAACAAACGACGCTTTCACATTACAATTCGACTGAGTCTCCTCTGTGACACGACTGTATGTTTGTAGACTCTACCCGATAGAAACCAAGTTTCGATACCCGTGGTGACCAGAACAAAATACCCCATTGTTTAGCTTTGTGCATAATTCCAACAAAAAACACAAACAAGTCGACTAAAAATATTTAACAGTATGCACTTAAGTTAGTTGTTCGTAAGTATTGAAGTACGCAGAGTGAACCAAGTGTTAAGAGAATCTGGGGATTATCGAACATTCGTTGCCGACCATCAGATCAAAGAATCTCTATACCCTGGTAACAGTAGTACCTCGAATTACTTCGTCTATAATTCATCATTTCTACTGCAACACAAACTCCATTTAACTGTAATTCAGAAAGATGTGGAAATGTGGTAGGAGCGAAATACGACACAGTTCACAAGAAATAACATCTTTGAAAAAACTACAAATTATATTAGAATTTAAACGCATGAAATCAATACAGATTCTTGTAGTGCAAAAAAATTATAAACTGGTTTCAATAGTTTTAACATCTTAGTGATGTTTTCTGGTTACCGCTACACGTGATAATGACTACGCAAATAATATACGATAGATTAGTTGTTGTTCATTCTGTACGTCGTATCTCAATCTACCAGGTTCTAACTGATCCTTAGCTGTTGTTCATCCTGTACTACGTATCTCAATCTACCAGGTTCTAACTGATCCTTAACTGTTGTTCATCATGTACTACGTATCTCAATCTACCAGGTTCTAACTGATCCTTAGTTGTTGTTCATCCTGTACTATATACCTAAATCTACCAGGTTCTAACTGATCCTTAGTTGTTGTTCATCCTGTACCATATACCTAAATCTACCAGGTTCTAACTGATCCTTAGCTGTTGTTCATCCTGTACTACGTATCTCAATCTACCAGGTTCTAACTGATCCTTAGCTGTTGTTCATCATGTACTACGTATCTCAATCTACCAGGTTCTAACTGATCCTTAGTTGTTGTTCATCCTGTACTATATACCTAAATCTACCAGGTTCTAACTGATCCTTAGTTGTTGTTCATCCTGTACTATATACCTAAATTTACCAGGTTCTAACTAATCCGTTGTTGTTGTTCATCCTGTACTATATACCTAAATCTGCCAGGTTCTAACTGATCCTTAGCTGTTGTTCATCATGTACTACGTATCTCAATCTACCAGGTTCTAACTGATCCTTAGCTGTTGTTCATCATGTACTACGTATCTCAATCTACCAGGTTCTAACTGATCCTTAGCTGTTGTTCATCATGTACTACGTATCTCAATATACCAGGTTCTAACTGATCCTTAGCTGTTGTTCATCATATACTACGTATTTCAATCTACCAGGTTCTAACTGATCCTTAGCTGTTGTTTCATGTACTACGTATCTCAATCTACCAGGTTCTAACTGATCCTTAGCTGTTGTTCATCCTGTACTACGTATCTCAATCTACCAGGTTCTAACTGATCCTTAACTGTTGTTCATCATGTACTACGTATCTCAATCTACCAGGTTCTAACTGATCCTTAGTTGTTGTTCATCCTGTACTATATACCTAAATCTACCAGGTTCTAACTGATCCTTAGTTGTTGTTCATCCTGTACCATATACCTAAATCTACCAGGTTCTAACTGATCCTTAGCTGTTGTTCATCCTGTACTACGTATCTCAATCTACCAGGTTCTAACTGATCCTTAGCTGTTGTTCATCATGTACTACGTATCTCAATCTACCAGGTTCTAACTGATCCTTAGTTGTTGTTCATCCTGTACTATATACCTAAATTTACCAGGTTCTAACTAATCCGTTGTTGTTGTTCATCCTGTACTATATACCTAAATCTACCAGGTTCTAACTGATCCTTAGTTGTTGTTCATCCTGTACTGTATACCTAAATCTACCAGGTTCTAACTGATCCTTAGTTGTTTTTCATCCTCTACTATATACCTAAATTTACCAGGTTCTAACTGATCCTTAGCTGTTGTTCATCATGTACTACGTATCTCAATATACCAGGTTCTAACTGATCCTTAGCTGTTGTTCATCATATACTACGTATTTCAATCTACCAGGTTCTAACTGATCCTTAGCTGTTGTTTCATGTACTACGTATCTCAATCTACCAGGTTCTAACTGATCCTTAGTTGTTGTTCATCCTGTACTACGTATCTCAATCTACCAGGTTCTAACTGATCCTTAGCTGTTGTTCATCATGTACTACGTATCTCAATCTACCAGGTTCTAACTGATCCTTAGTTGTTGTTCATCCTGTACTATATACCTAAATCTACCAGGTTCTAACTGATCCTTAGTTGTTGTTCATCCTGTACTATATACCTAAATCTACCAGGTTCTAACTGATCCTTAGCTGTTGTTCATCCTGTACTACGTATCTCAATCTACCAGGTTCTAACTGATCCTTAGCTGTTGTTCATCATGTACTACGTATCTCAATCTACCAGGTTCTAACTGATCCTTAGTTGTTGTTCATCCTGTACTATATACCTAAATCTACCAGGTTCTAACTGATCCTTAGTTGTTGTTCATCCTGTACTATATACCTAAATTTACCAGGTTCTAACTAATCCGTTGTTGTTGTTCATCCTGTACTATATACCTAAATCTGCCAGGTTCTAACTGATCCTTAGCTGTTGTTCATCATGTACTACGTATCTCAATATACCAGGTTCTAACTGATCCTTAGCTGTTGTTCATCATATACTACGTATCTCAATCTACCAGGTTCTAACTGATCCTTAGCTGTTGTTTCATGTACTACGTATCTCAATCTACCAGGTTCTAACTGATCCTTAGTTGTTGTTCATCCTGTACTATATACCTAAATCTACCAGGTTCTAACTGATCCTTAGTTGTTGTTCATCCTGTACTATATACCTAAATTTACCAGGTTCTAACTAATCCGTTGTTGTTGTTCATCCTGTACTATATATCTAAATCTACCAGGCTCTAACTAATCCTTAGTTGTTGTTCATCCTTACTTCATATCTCTGTCTACCAGGTTCTAACTATTCCTTAGTTGTTGTTCATCCTATACTACATATATAAATCTACCAGTTTATAACTGATCCATAGTTGTTTTTCATCCTTACCTCATATCTCAATCTGCCAGGTTCTAACTAATCCTTTGTTGTTGTTCATCCTGTACTATATACCTAAATCTACCAGGTTCTAACTGATCCATAGTTGTTGTTCATCCTTACTTCATATCTCAATCTGCCAGGTTCTAACTAATCCTTTGTTGTTGTTCATCCAGTACTATATATCTACATCTACCAAGTTCTAAGTAATCCTTAGTTGATGGTAATACTGTACTACATATCTCAGTCTACCAGGTTCTAAATGATCCTAACTTTTCATTCATGGTAGCAACACCTTCTTTTGTTTTCATATTCCACGTAATGCATAACAAAATATCAGGGTTTGTCGGACTGAGCGATTTTATTTTGGTAGTTATCTTCCTACGTGTGTAGTTTACACACTATCTAATAAATAAAAACATGTGAATTTATAGATGGCACGTGACTGATCATTTTTTTATGAATTAAGTCTTTGGTTACTAATAAAAAACATCTATGTCCATCCATGTGAATAAATATGTAATGAAACGAAGAGTTTCTAAGTACTTATGTTGGACAGGTAAAACGATGAACAGGTAGTTATGAAAACCAGTACTGATTGTGAAGTTAACAGGATTTTAGCAGATATATCATGAACGTAATTTATGCAGAAAGAGGCATCAGATGGGGGGTGGGGGTAGGTAATGTCGCGCTTCCTGTATTTCAAATGAAGCTCATTTGGTATTTACATTTTTATGTATAGATAAAAACAAACATGCAAATCTATCCAATAAAAATTATCCATTAACAGAAAAGGTCGGTCTAGTAGAAGAAACCGCATAATATAAATTATGAATTACTTCCCTCCCTTCCCACACTTAGCAGTAAAATTCGATGCTAAAACTGAACTATATTTTTATAAAAGCCAAGACCGACACCTCTAATGATAGTTAAGGGTCTCTACGTGCTATTAGTGTGCCCTGAGAATTATCAGAAGGATTTCCAAGTTTTTGTTTGATTATTTGTTTGTAGTTAAACACAAAACTGCACAATGGACTATCTGTGCTCTGCCCACCACGAGTATCGTAACCCGGTTTCAAGAGTTATAAGTCCCGCAAACATACCACTATGCAACCTGGGGATGGGCTTCTAAGTATCGGCAGAAATGTCCATATACACTGAAAACAGAATATAACCACTTAACCAAGTAAACAGATAAAGGAAGCAAGTTCTCTGGATTTTACATCGAATTTTAGATCAGATCTATTCCAGATGTTGTAACATTTACAAACCTTTATCAACTGCTGTAACACAGCTAAACAATACGTGTAATTAATGTTAACACGTGAGTCAGTAAAGTAAAGGTTGATCCGGGGCACCACACATGATCAGCATATTGGAACAAGCTGTATACATATATGTAGATGCTACCATTTTGAGTAAAGAAGATAACCATCAACTGTTCAACAAGAAACTGACTGTGTGATTAAACCATGTCTTATTGGGTTAGTTATTAACTTTCAAAATTTAAATGGGACGACGATTCAATGTGATATGTTACAAAGAACGTTATCGTGTTTATATAAAAATCAAGTCCACATGAGAGGTTTGAAAGAAAAGTATTGAAGTACTTTTGTTGTAAGGTTATGTAATTAATAAGTAAATACTTATGTACTTGTGTAGGGTTAAGTATCAGTTTATGGTTAAGTTAAGAAGTGGTAATAAAAAGTTCTTGTAAAAGTATTTGGTATTTTCAATCCTGATGACAGCTTATACAATACATGGGTGAAAGAACTAGGACAGATCCCCAGAACTTTAGTCATAGCTATCACTGGCTTCTAAATGATTATTAGATGAAGGGCAGCCAGACAGTAGTAACCGCTGTTCATTCAGTTACTCTTAACCGAATATTGGGATTGTATGTTTCTATCAAAACGTATCAATTGAAGTTTTCAGCGTTCAGTAATATATCGTAACATGAACCTTGGATCTTCCAATGCACAAGCTAATCTCTAGGTCGTAACCGGTTCTACCTCAAGCAGGACTAAGTATGACTGTACGAGTCACATGTGAATATTCAGATATTTAGAGCTAAAAGATTAATAGTGGTTTAAAGTATCTATAATTTTGATCTGAACCTTATATTAAAAATTTTATCAAGCGGGACAATTTATCATTTTATAAAAAAAAATCAGAGAATTCATTTTCGTGTGGCAGTTTCGGTGTGACCATAGTTTCATTTGATATGCAACTTATAATAGAAAACAAAAGATGAAATATCATATGCATATATATGAACAAAATAAGTACTGATAATATAAAATATTTTAGGTTTAACATTACATAATACACATGCTGTTTCGGTAGATATAGCTTTGGCATTAAAAAACAAAGTCACTTGGATATTTTGAAACGTATTTTTAAACAAAGTTACTACAGAATATTTTAGTAGTAACCTTATAAAATTTGGTTATTATAATTATTTTATACCTTCTGTGTTCCATGATTCAACTTTATTGTCTCTTTCTCGACACGAACAGAAAGGTCTAAGTCCGACTACTTCCATAAAATTTCGGCTTTCTGAAAAGATATGTTGTAAACATCTTAAATGATTCTCACCTGAATTATATAATTTAGTGTAGGTATACTCACAAAAGCACCGACTACAGAAGGTACAGATATAAACACATAATAGCTTGTTCTGAGGAATTATTTCTGCACACGTTAAGAACTATGAAATAAATTTATTTAATTTCTGTAGTACATATCTATCTATATAAAGTATTAATACTAGCAATAAATGACCTTATAATACCAAAATTCATATTTAATTAAACAATCAACGTTTCGCTTTACAACTTCTTCAGGAGCGTTTACCAAAACACAAACCAATATTGGCAAAAAATAATAATTTATTGTATTGACGAACAAAGTTAACTTATTTTTTAACAATGAATACAGCAGTCGCTATTGTTATGTACAAACTCACAATGTTTATGTAAAAACATCATTGGAGCAATAATCAGTCATCAGCACTGTAAAAACAACTTTTTAATTAAAATTGTTTTTGATAAAAAATGTCAGTAAAAATGGACTATTTTAATAATGTACAGTTTACAAAAATTTGATTATAAACTAAGCAATATTATGACTTAATATACATATATGTATATATTATTTAAGTGCAAGTTAGCTTTTAAACAAGTTGAAGGACATGTGATAAACCATGCAGGCTGTTGATACTTAAAACTTTATTTATTATTTACTTTATCTTGTTTTAACTTACTGAGAACGAAACTCTTTACACTAACAACTGCTATTATGTGAACTTCGTTTCTAAGCTGGCAAAGCACAATTATAATTAATTACACTTGTTATAAGACATTAGTATCAGGTCTATTATATTTTGTAACACTACATTTTTATTCAGTCTTTAGGAGATTTAAAGAAGAAAAAGAGTACATAACAGTATTTTAACATGTTAAATCTAAGTAACATTTCTGGGTGTGTGTTCACATAGCAAAGCCACATTGAGCTATCTGTTGTGTCCATCAAGGAGAACCGAAACCCTAATTTTAGTTTTGTAAATCAGAAAACTTACTGCTGTCCCAACGAGGGAAAGTAACATTTCTGACCTAGATGGATTAAAATACACTAACTATTGAACAACGTTGAAGGTAATATTTCTGACAGAGATGATTATTACAAGTCTGTCAAATAGTTAATACCTTTCTAAATGTGCATCATTTAATATGGAAATGATAACTCATCGAATTCTCACCGAAATATCATGTCGTTTTACATATTATATATATAAAATCTGTAGTATAAATAATTTTTCTCTATTCACTGTTCCACCTTCTAAGTTAACAAAAGTGTCATAGAACTACCCTGATTTATTTGTCCGAGCATCGGTGTCAAATATTTGTAATCGAACAGCTGCTTTGACCCCATTCCTGCACAATTGACCAGAACATCAAACTGCCCAGCTTGCTGTAATTAAAAGTAATTAATTTCGTCAACTAGTAAAACATTATGCATCCATAAATGTACAGAGTTAAAAATAGCTCAGGATGATAATACAGTTAATCCTAGGATTAAAAAACAACTCACCGAATTATCATGGTGACATTTAGAAGCTGAATATTGAGTAACATATCGTTGGTTGGTTGGTTTAATCCAACATTCGTCGCTTGTAAGGTGTCTTAATTATCTGCTGTTTAATCTCTATTCAGAGGAAATTTCGCAACATCCGAGACAGCATGGACAAGAAGGACTTTCGCCTGATTTTCCTTTACAACTTGGACGAAAAGCTACCAAAACTACACAGGATCATCAATCAGACATTCAGCCATGGATCTGTTACTGAATGTACAATTCGGCATTGGTTCCAAAGGCTTCGATACGGAGATAAAAGTCTTGAAGACCACGAAGGTTGTGGAAGGAAGCCATCCTTAGATAAAAACACATTAAGGGAAGCAGTTGAGACAGACCCTTGCACAACAGTACGTGAGCTTGCAGAAAAGCTAGACACAAGCAAAGCACAAACTAACTGAAAGCCAACAAAATCGGCGTTATAAGACCTGTCAAGGACTACGTTCCAAAAATTGAACGAATTGGTAATCGAGGTTCTGCCTCATCCACCTTATTCCCCAGACCTTTACCTCACAGCATTTAATTATTTTAAGTACTTTGACAATTTTTGAACAATAAATGCTTTCAAAACCAAACAGCTGCATAAGAAGCTTTCAGGTAGTTCATTGGCCATAGAGACTCTGAACTGTACAGCAGGGACATAAACAACATCGTTACACGTTGACAAAAGTGTATTGAAGCAAATCGCTGTTACTTTGATTAAAACATGTTTTACAACAATGGTTTATACTTTTTCAAATTTCGCAATTTAAAAACGACATTTATTTCCGTACAACCTGAAATAATAAGTTTGTTCGTAGGATATAAAAGAAACTGATAAATATAACAAGGTTATCACCAGGATGAAAAAATACTAACAGTTATAATACAGTTATTCCTAGGCTGTAAAATAATTAATAGTTATAATAAGGGTTCTCGTAAAATAAAAGATAAATAATGGCGACAATCATGATGTGCTAAAAACACGTAGATCCAAGAAGTCTTAATAAAACTGTAATAGAAACCCTTATTACCCAAGCGGTTTTGAGAGGTGGACCTTTCTTCTTCAGGGGCAATCTGGGAATGTCCAGTATAATTGAACGAGTAATATATAAAGATTTAGTTTAGTAACATCATAGAAACATATTGGATTGCCAAGCTAAACACTGTTCAACGTTTCTGAATTAATCTAGATCCAGGAATCAGTGATCTCCGGCTATTAGTTTCATCTCTGTAGGAAAAATAACTTTATTCTGCACTTACTTTTTAATGAAATAATTCTTATTATTTTATTCATATTTTTATTAATCACTCTCCAGGTGTTATCTATACTTGATTTATGTAAATACATCTTTATTAATCACTCTCCAGGTGTTATCTATACTTGATTTATATAAACATATCTTTCTTAATCCTCTCCAGGTGTTATCTATACTTGATTTATGTAATACATCTTTATTAATTACTCTCCAGGTGTTATCTATATTTGATTTATATAACACATCTTTATTAATCACTCTTCAGGTGTTATCTATACTTGATTTATATAACACATCTTTATTAATCACTCTTCAGGTGATATCTATACTTGATTTATGTAAATACATCTTTATTAATCACTCTCCAGGTGTTATCTATACTTGATTTATATAAACATATCTTTATTAATCCTCTCCAGGTGTTATCTATACTTGATTTATATAATACATCTTTATTAATCACTCTCCAGGTGTTATCTATACTTGATTTACGTAAATATATCTTCATTAATCACTCTCCAGGTGTTATATATACTTGACTTATATAAACATATCTTTCTTAATCCTCTCCAGGTGTTATCTATACTTGATTTATGTAATACATCTTTATTAATTACTCTCCAGGTGTTATCTATATTTGATTTATATAACACATCTTTATTAATCACTCTTCAGGTGTTATCTATACTTGATTTATATAACACATCTTTATTAATCACTCTTCAGGTGATATCTATACTTGATTTACATAAACATATCTTTCTTAATCACTCTCCAGGTGTTATGTATACTTGATTTATATAAACATATTTTCTTAATCACTCTCCAGGTATTATGTATACTTGATTTATATAACACATCTTTATTAATTTAATCACTCTCCAGGTGTTATCTATACTTCTTTTTACTTAAACACCTAAACACACTTTATAACAACACACACATAATTTATCCATTCCAAAGTTAAAATACCACCAACACCTTTTCATATACAGATTCGCCATCGGCCACACAGCACGGGAAGTGGGACGCTTACAACACTACACAGAGAAATAAACAATTCCCGGAAAGTCCGATGACCTGTATGACGTTACTAAACTAAATCTTTATATATAACTCGTTCAATTATACTGGGCATTCCCAGATTACCCGAGAAGAAATAAGGTCCACCTCTCGTAAACGCCCGGGTTATACAGGTTTCTATTTCAGTTTTACTGGCTATAATAAGTTATCCCCATGATAAAAAATAACTAATGGTTATAACACAGATATTCCTGAGCTAAGAAGTAATAGTTAAAATACAGTAATTCCTTATATAAAAAATAATTATTATCTATTGTACAGTTATTGTTAGGATAAAAATAATTAATAGTTCTAATTTTGAAGAATACTTTAAAGTATAATATATAAAAGACTGGAACAGTTTTAATAGTAACATTCATCTAATTAATGTGATTAATTATTCTATTTTTGTAGCTTTTGTGTTAAGATTTTTTTGAAAATATTTTTCTAGTTCTTGCTATAGTGATAAGTTAGTGGTAATAATTTTAAATATTCTGAAGTGGATACGGAGAGTGTTTATAATCTAGTTTTGTAGGTGTCTGCAACTTTCTAAAATACAATATATTTCCATTTTCTATTATGAATTATAAGTCGAATAGCGATGATTGGCATTACACGTAAGTCACTTTAATTGATGTCTTCTAAAAACATCTTAAGTTTTTGCTTGAATTGGTAAGTATAACTGCACTCAACTGCGTGTTTGTTGATCCCAGTGTTGTACTGTTTTGTTGTACTATTTTCTGAGTGCCTCTGTTGAAGCCGTCTGGTGGTGGGACCAATGTAATCAAGTTTGCAACTTACACGAGCATAACGAACAGAAATACACTAAACTAACAATATAAAAATGAAATTAAAAAACTTTAAAGAAATTATCTACAGGTACAGCTTAACGTAATCTTTAAAACCACAAAGCAAACTAAGATTCATATTTTCTCTTAAAGTTTTCCTCCAGAGAGAACTATTACTAATTTACATCAATAGATGGCATTAAAGCATGAATATGTTATATTACAATCATCGGATGATCCAGTTTAAAGGCGGAGCCTATGTACAGTACTATCTCTATTGCATTGATAAGATCTCACGTGACACGCATGTAACTAACTCTTCCTATTAGAACTCGCTTGCTATTTCGAGTTCTACTCAACAATTGGTCAAGCTAATATTTAGGAATGCATACAAGCCAATTATAGTATCCTATAACAAGTAAACTAATTTTCTGGAATGGAAACAAGCCTATCATAACACCCACGGAAATATAAAACAAGTAACAATAAAAATAATTGCCACTAATAAACAACACAGTCAGATTGCTGATCTTCATGTTTATTAGTGATCTACAGAGAACTGTCCAGTAATATGTTCTTGTATTGTTGGTTTCATAACATTATGATCTGTATTATCTGAAGTATGAGTTTCGGTTTTATGTATTTTGTAGTTTGTGTTGTTCTTTACAATAGATATACTTTATCTGCAAAATAAATATTACATTGTCAAGCTAAAGTTATGTTATTGAATTACAAATTATCTTAGCTGAGTACATAAAAAGAGAAACTAACACCTCATATTATTTTCTGATATTTAGTTCAGCGATACATGAGCCTACATAACTTCATCAACACACAAGATACTGTACAGTCAGTCACTTTGAATATAATAAACTTGTATTTTTAGATGGACCTTGTAATATAAATTGAAAACGCTTCAAATGAAGAAAGTTAGTGTAAAATTCTTTGCTCATAAAAGGTATGTTGCCCGGTAAGCAATTATCAACAGAGTTTGTTACCATGTAAAAAACGAAGCGTATGTTTAATTCCTTCTTAGTTGTATTCATACACGCTTTCTCGCTTTAGAGTTATTGTGCAATAAACATTTTTTATTATTGCATATATATTTACGTATGTAAAAATGTCAACTTTGTATGCATAGTGAGAACACGGTGATTGGTGACATCAGTTTCATTTTACATATTCAAGAAATACTATGACCTTTAGGAAAGGCCACATTCTACAGAGAATTAGGTAAACTAACCTGCCATAATATACTTATAGATCACTGCAAACTAACACTATTATAGATAAACGTGAAAAAGTTCAATTTTCAAGAGAAATATAAATCTGTACTTGACAAACAATACATAATTAGGCATGTAATAAGTTGTTTAATAAACGATAACTTTAACTATAGCAGTCATGTGTCCCTACTCTAACAGCCTAAGAAACGCTCCAGGAGACACGAAACAATTACATGCATGTCTTATTTAGAACATTTAGTTGGTAAATAAGGTTTCTCGGTCCGGCATGGCTAGGCGGGTAAGGCGTTCGGCTCGTAATCTGGAGGTCGCGGGTTCGAATACCCGTCTCGCCAAACATGCTCGCCCTTTTAGCCGTGGAGGCGTTATAATGTGACGGTCAATCCCACTATTCGTTTTAAAAGAGTAGCCCAAGAGTTGGCGGTGGGTGGTGATGACTAGCTGCCTTCCCTCTAGTCTTACACCCTAAATTAGGGACGGCTAGCGCAGATAGCCCTCGAATGGCTATGCGCGAAATTAAAAAACAAACAAACCAAACACGCTCGCCCTTTAAACCATGGAGGCGTTATAATATGACAGTTAATCCCACTATCTGTTGGTAATAGAGTAGCCCACTAAATTGGCAGTGAGTGATGATGACTAGCTGCCTTCTATATAGTCTTAGACTGCTAGCATAGGTAGATTGCGCAAATTTCAGAAACAAACAAGCCAAGTAGAAAAGTCCGCTAACGTCACTGAACCAAATAAGTTCAAAAGTGATCGAAATTTGCAATTTTTTGTTATTATTTTAATTAAAAATATTATTATTTATAATAATACAACGAAATAACTACAAAATATTGAAAGTATTTATAAACTATTTTCATAATGTATTTTTAATATTTTTATATAACATGATGAAAACTAACATAAATCCAAACTGTTTGTAAGGTTGAACTGTGTAACTTTGTAAAATATATCAGAATAAACAATATAGCCATTTGTGTTGTGATGCAATATTGTAAACTCTGATAAAGTAAAAAAGCAATTATTTTAAAATTATATTTACACTAAAAAATACTTGATTTATAAACAACAACAAACATTCGTAACGTAAAGATTGATTCATAATATAAACATATAAAAATATAACTTGTTTGAAGACATGCACAACAACAAAAGGAAATCACAAGGCCGGTGATGCCTTAAATAAAACAAGACATATATATCGAAACGCAGTTTAAAACACCTTCTAGAATCTGTTTCTAACCGATAAAACGTGTCACAAGAAGCATATACGTCTCTGCTAAATTACTTGTTCAATTACTTATCAAACGGTGAGCCTTTCTGACTAATGCATCACCAGCAGTCATTATTCAGAATATCGTTTTATAAGGTATGTTATTCAAATAGCTTGTTTTGATGTCAGTTATATTTTCATGTAAGAGTAATAGGATTTGCACTTCCTATGATTTCCAAGTATATGGTAGGGTGCATTCTTTAAATATTCCTTCAACTCCTCTAAAGAATTACTATTTTGTGCATTATGGCGAACAGCTCCATAAGAACATTTTTAAAATCTCAATATTTTGTTTTTGCTCAAGTGTTTGCAGTTTTCTGCACTTTTTCCTGCTACTTGGAATAAAGTGTTTGTATATAGTGTATTCTATTTTGTCTACACTCCTCTCATAAGACATACAGTTAGTGTATTCTATTTTGTCTACACTCCTCTCATAAGACATACAGTCCATATTTTTTCTATGTACTACACTCCTGTCATAAGACATACAGTCCATATTTTTTCTATGTACTACACTCCTGTCATAAGACATACAGTTCATACACTCCTTTTTCAATGTACTACACTCCTGTCATAAGACATACAGTCCATATTTTTTCTATGTACTACACTCCTGTCATCATACAGTCCATATTTTTCTATGTATACACCCTGTCATAAGACATTCATATTTTTTCAATGTACTACACTCCTGTCATAAGACATACAGTCCATATTTTTTCTATGTACTACACTCCTGTCATAAGACATACAGTTCATATTTTTTCAATGTACTACACTCCTGTCATAAGACATACAGTCCATATTTTTTCAATGTCTATGTACTACAGTCCATATTTTTTTCTGTTATAAGACATACAGTCCATATTTTTTCTATCTACAGATGAATCACCACCATTAATCATTTTCTTATATCGGAGCTTATGCATCTCTTCCGACTTTTGAAATCCTTTCACAATTATGTCAGATTCCATTGTACTAGAAGACTTGTACCAGTTTCTGTAATAAGTATGCTTGATCTCACCTCCTTTCCTTGCTTGTACATACGCAATAAAATTTATTTCTTACATCTGAGAACAATAGTTTTTTGTTTTTGACCAGTAATAACAGCTATTCCTGAGTTGACTGTGTGTTTGTATTAATAGCTTATCTAACTTCATCCTCCATCAACTATTACAGCAATATATTGAACTCCATCCATGTCCACATCACCAGCTTTTATAGCAAGATGTCTTCACTCACAACCTGCTGTAATAAGTTGTTTATGAAGCAGTGATTCCCAATCCTAAACCAAAGAAAAAGCTCATATTTTGCAACCAACTTCATCAAATCAATATGTAATTTACACTGTTTGGCTTATGGACAAAACTATGACTTGTGTATATGTACATGTACTTCGACTCTTGCTATATGTATGTATATTTATATCTAAACACGTAATAACGAACGTATACAAAATTATGAACCTTTCTTCTGCAGGTGGAAGGTGAGAATAACTTATTTATCCGTGTAATGATAATAGGTAGAAGTGCAGAACTCTTTGTAAGTGAAAAGATAAGACCAGATCAATGTAAAAGATTAGTCCAAGAGTTGGTGGCGGATGGTGATGACTAGCTGCCTTCCCTCTAGTCTTACACTGCTGAGTTAGGGATGGCTAGTGCAGATAGCCCTCGTGTAGCTTTAAATGAAATTCAAAACAAACAAACAAACTCTAACAGAAAATTGTATTATTTAAAGAGATTTATGATTTTAAGAGTAAATCATAAATATTATTCAAGTGGTTAATCTTCTAGATGTGAGTCTATTTACAATTGGTTTTATTTTATGACATCTTAAAATTACCACAAAATTGCATGTTTAAATGAAAAAAATGTTTAAAAAGTATTACATTGCAAAACCAAAACATATTAACAACTCATATATGATGATGAGTAACTATGTATAAAAATTAGACACTTTAACCACATAGTTTTCATGCAGTAACTGAATTTCATGTTGAAAAAATTCATTTAATAAAAACAACTATTCAGTAAGTAGCCTATTTTCAACCTGTAATTAACGCTTTGATGCAACATTACAACAAAACTGTGATAGTATTTTACCTGGCAACCATGAACAGCGTAATGAACGTATTACCGTTATTAGTACGAAAGATCTATTGAAATCTTATTAGTTTCGAAGAACAAAATGTTTGATACAGCTAACTGTAGTCATTAATCTCTGTATGACACTATGGAATGCAGTATTTATCACATAAGTTATACTGTTCGGCATGGCCAGATGGTTAAGGAACTCGACTGTAATCTAAGGGTCGCGGGTTCGCATCCCCGCCGCGCCAAACATGCTTGCCCTTTCAGCCGTAGAGGCGTTATAATGTGACGGTCAATCCCACTATTCGTTGGTAAAAGAGTAGCCCAAGAGTTGGCGGTGGGTGGTGATGACTAGCTGCCTTCACTCTAGTCTTACACTGCTAAATTAGGGACGGCTAGCACAGATAGCCCTCGAGTAGCTTTGTGCGAAATTCCAAAACAAACAAACAAACTGTTGAAGCCGTCTGGTGGTGGGACCAATGTAATCAAGTTTGCAACTTACACGAGCATAACGAACAGAAATACACTAAAATAACAATTTAAAAATGAAATTAAAAAACTTTAAAGAAATTATCCACAGGTACAGCTTAACGTAATCTTTAAAACCACAAAGCAAACTAAGATTCATATTTGCTCTTAAAGTTTTCCTCCAGAGAGAACTATTACTAATTTACATCAATAGATGGCATTAAAGCATGAATATGTTATATTACAATCAGTCGGATGATCCAGTTTAAAGGCGGAGCCTATGTACAGTACTATCTCTATTGCATTGATAAGATCTCACGTGACACGCATGTAACTAACTCTTCCTATTAGAACTCGCTTGCTATTTCGAGTTCTACTCAACAATTGGTCAAGCTAATATTTAGGAATGCATATAAGCCAATTATAGTATCCTATAACAAGTAAACTAATTTTCTGGAATGGAAACAAGCCTATCATAACACCCACGGAAATATAAAACAAGTAAAAAATAAAATAATTGCCACTAATAAACAACACAGTCAGATTGCTGATCTTCATGTTTATTAGTGATCTACAGAGAACTGTCCAGTAATATGTTCTTGTATTGTTGGTTTCATAACGTTATGATCTGTATTATCTGAAGTATGAGTTCCGGGTTTATGTATTTTGTAGTTTGTGTTGTTCTTTACAATAGATATACTTTATCTGCAAAATAAATATTAATTTGTCAAGCTAAAGTTATGTTATTGAATTACAAATTATCTTAGCTGAGTACATAAAAAGAGATACTAACACCTCATATTATTTTCTGATATTTAGTTCAGCGATACATGAGCCTACATAACTTCATCAACACACAAGATACTGTACAGTCAGTCACTTTGAATATAATAAACTTGTATTTTTAGATGGACCTTGTAATATAAATTCAAAACGCTTCAAATGAAGAAAGTTAGTGTAAAATTCTTTGCTCATAAAAGGTATGTTGCCCGGTTATCAACAGAGTTTGTTACCATGTAGAAAACGAAGCCTATGTTTAATTCTTTCTTAGTTGTATTCATACACGCTTTCTAGCTTTAGAGTTATTGTGCAATAAACAATTTTATTATTGCATATATATTTACGTATGTAAAAATGCCAACTTTGTATGCATAGTGAGAACACGGTGATTGGTGACATCAGTTTCATTTTACATATTCAAGAAATACTATCAACTTTAGGAAAGGCCACATTCTACACAGAATTAGGTAAACTAACCTGCCGTAATATACTTGTAGATCACTGCAAACTAACACTATTATAGATAAACGTGAAAAAGTTCAATTTTCAAGAGAAATATAAATCTGGATTTGACAAACAATACATAATTAGGTATGTAATAAGTTGTTTAATAAATGATAACTTTAACTATAGCAGTCATGTGTCCCTACCCTAACACTCTAAGAAACGCTCCAGGAGACACGAAACAATTACATGCATGTCTTATTTAGAACATTTAGTTGGTAAATAAGGTTTCTCGGTCCGGCATGTCTAGGCGGGTAAGGCGTTCGGCTCGTAATCTGGAGGTCGCGGGTTCGAATACCCTTCTCGCCAAACATGCTCGCCCTTTCAGCCGTGGATGCGTTATAATGTGACGGTCAATCCCACTATTCGTTGGTAAAAGAGTGGCCCAAAAGCTGACGGTGGGTGGTGATGACTAGCTGCCTTCCCTCTAGTCTTACACTGCTAAATTAGGGACGGCTAGCACAGATAGCCCTCGAGTAGCTTTGTGTAAAATTAAAACAAACAAACAAACAAAACAAACATAAGTTACATATTTTAATAATCTTTAACTCATGCGCCTCCCGTGGCTCAGCGGTATGTCTCAGGACTTACAACGCTAAAACCGCGTTTTACCAGTGGTGGGCAGAGTACAGATAGCCCATTGTGTAGCTTTGTGCTTAATTCAAAACAATAATTTTAACTGATATTTTAATTTAAACATTGTTACAATGTTTATACATTTATAACTACTCAATTATAATTTATATGTATCATGAAACATCTGTTATCAGTCTTATTATGGTTGATATCATAGAACTTACTAAGACTTGTATTGTCAAAAGAAATTGCAAAACTTCGCATAAATTTCATTTGTTTTTACCTAAATTTCAAGTTGAAATCTCAGGTAAGTGTTGTTATTGTTTATTAAATCTAAATTACTTGAGTTGGTACTACATAACATAAACATGATTATAATTTCTCAGTTCAAGCGTCTTTACACAACAGAAAGCAATAAACTTTGCAATCATTATTGTTATTAAAACGTTTTTCCACCTAACAATGTTACTTCAGTTCATGACGTCATTCAAACAAGAATACTTTGTGTGCATAGTAACACTGATATTTCACTTAGAAACAATACAGAAAGTGACTTACAAAGAGTACAGTGCAGAGAGATTTCAATGGCTAATTACACTCAATTATTTTATATTTTCGGCAGTTTCCTGCTTGTTTCAGGTTTTAAATTCGTCTACGAAACTGAACGTGGTTCTACTCTTACATTAATATGTTCAAACCAAGCGAGAGAAGAACCAGTTATTTGGTACTCAAATCTCAATGAACAAGTTATTAATAGTGAGAGAACGCAAATAAAATACGGTGGCGAATTAGTGCTAAGCAACGCAATTTGAAGACGCGGGAATTTACACATGCAAAAATCGTAAAGGTGATTACAAACATGATGTCAGAGGTAAATTCATGGTGTTTTTTTTTGTAGACCATATTTTCATTTATCAAACTGTACTAATTTAACAGAAATAACATCTAAATTGATATCGTCCATCTTGCTTTTAAATTTCTTTCAGCCATAACCTTTTCGTTTGATATTTCACTCACCATGTGTATTGATTATAAAAATAATTGCCTGTGTATACGTAAGATTACACTATGTAACAAAATGTTTACCTTTCCTTGTTCCTGGGCACAAAATGTTATTTCCTAATTGCTTATGCCTAAGGTAAATGGAAAAGGCCTATTCTTCTCTTTAAACTTTGCTTTTGTGGTTTATGATGACAATAGTATCACTTTTAACTTAATTATTTCACAATAAAAAGTTTATATCAACGTTTTATGTTTTAGTAAACAACCAAGCCGGATGTTCATACAAATAAAAATGAAAATTAATTCTGTCATTAATTATCGTTTGCTAAACATTTGAAATATAGTTTAACTACCACTAAAAATACGATAACCAACATTTTATCAATCTTACTGTATGTTTGTGATATTTATTTGTATTCATTGGTTAGAGCTATGGAATTCCTGATTTTTCCCTCACAGAACTTGGTAGTTAACGAAGTTAAAAGTAAATAAGATACTCTCTGACAAATCAGCCTTAGAAATCTAAAGATTTGGTTAAAAATTTGTAAATGTAAAGATATCTTACTGATACTCTACATTTTCAATTGGTTTAAAGTTTCTATACAGTAGCTTCAAACTGTTAATACCACTGCCGTTCGATTCTTTTTTTTTTTTTCTAGCTTAACTCTTCCCCCGCTAGTACAGTGGTAAGTCTACGGATTTACAACGCTAAAATCAGAGGTTCGAATCCCCTCGCGGAGCTCAGTAGATAGCCCGACGTGGCTTTGCTAAAAGAAAACACATAAACAACTTAGCTCTACATTTATTTTTACATACACAAATTAGATATTTTCATTCTAAACTTCGTTCTTACCATAAACGGATGTTTCTTTAATAGTATCAGGTTTTGATGGGGAGTGCAGAGGTTAGTAAAGCCTAATAATTATGTTTAACGTCACATTTGCTCGCAAATATTTCTGCCTCATTTTTCTCAATTTGCTCATTACTGATTTTAAGTCAGTGGTGTGCGAAAATCGCGGTTTAGGGAGTTTTCTTTAATGTTAGAACCCATTAGTCGGTCTCATCTATAGCGATCAAAAATATTCTTTTCTTTACGCGTTGTAAAATATGTACAGGATGACTATAAAATGTTTAAGTTGGCGAAGCAATGATATTACACGATGATTTAATGTTTAAACTGGAATAAATGTGACTGAATAATTTCTTTGGTTAAAAGGAACTTTAATTAAAACTTCATTTATTAAAACTGTTGTTTTCTTTTAAATTCATTCTCTTATTGTTCAATATTTTCAAATGACTTGCAAATACGTTGTTTTTCACATTCTTTATGAATAGGTTTAAATCCAAGTCGAATAAGTATGTGTTTAGTTTAAGTATGGTGCATATTTACAAAGAAAAATAGAAACAAAAACACAACTTAAAAACGTGTAGTATAATCTTTTTTTGTTGTTGTTGTTTGGAATTTCGCACAAAGCTACTCGAGGACTAGTTGTGCTAGCCGTCCCTAATTTAGCAGTGTAGGACTAGAGGGAAAGCAGCTAGTCATCACCACCCACCGCCAACTCTTGGGCTACTCTTTTACCAACGAATAGTGGGATTGACCGTCACATTATACGCCCCCACGGCTGGGAGGGCGAGCATGTTTAGCGCGACGCGGGCGCGAACTCGCGAATTACGAGTCGCACGCCTTACGCGCTTGGCCATATCAGGCCTATAGTATAATCTATTGTACCATTTAAACATTCCTTAAAAAACGTTACGATTATAGTCTTATAATCGAACTGAGTGGCAACCAGTTTTGTACTGACAACAGATAAAATCAGTTAACACTTAACATTAAATAACTATGTTCATTGAGTTATTGTTTTAATGAAATAGTCTCCCCATGGGACAGCGGTAAGTCTATGGATTTACAACGCTCAGATCAGTAGTTCAATTGTCCTCGGTGGACACAGTAAATAGCCCGATGTGGTTTTGCTGTAAGAAAAACTCTGTGTGCTTGATCATTCGTAAAGCTTTTTATTCTCTACAGTTTCTTAGAAAGTTAAGTTCTTGTTTTCTACTCTAAATAAGTTATCAAATTTATCAGACAAAAGTGAAAGAAGATTATCTCATACTTACAGTTTGTGGTCCCTACATATAGTTGTCAGATTTCCATGTATTACACGTGGATTGATATTAATACAGCTACAATAAGTACAGTTCTATGTAATTTGTCTAAACATTTTCAAGGTATCTCTAATTGTAGCTGTAGTAATATCAGTCCACGTGTAATAAATGAAAATCTGATAACTATGTGTAGGGACCACAGACTGTAAGTGTGAGGTAATCTTTCGCTTTTGTTTAATAGATTTGATAGGTTATTCAAAGTAGAAAGCAAGAACATAACTTTCTGTTTGCGGTCACATACAGCCCTTGTACTAACTTAGCTAACTACGATCTACTGTTTTCCACTGTAAAAGCTAACTACTGTCAATTATTCTGAATTTTCTCATTGAAAACTAACATCTCAGCTCTTGTTTTATATTTTATTTTGCTTTTCTCTGATATGTATTGATATATTAGTGACACTTACCAATAATCTGGATACTTTTCTAATCATGGTATTCAGTTGGTTCAGTCAAATAATTCATACTATTCGTTTGTTCACTTACATAGTAAATAATTTCTTTAGGGATTTGTCTCTACTGATCGAACTGTTGTTACTGCACTAAATAGGAATTTTAAAATACTCCCATCTACGTTAATTAAACTGTGTTTTTATCGATTTATTTAATAATCCAAGACGTTATTTTTTATATCATTTAATTCTAATGAGAATTAAACTGTCTTATCTTGATATGATAGTTTTTAACAACCTTCATGTAATTTCCTATTAATACTAGCTGCATTACTCTTAGTATTCTCAGAATATTTTATAAATTATAAAATCTTATAAAGTAAAAGTATTATCTTCAAATTATAATACATCGAACAAAATTTATTGAAGTTTATTAATATAGATATAAAAGTGTTTCTTTATATTGGTTTAATGTGTGTTTGCTCTTGTATTACAAGGAATTATTTAGTTTATCGTCTAGTGATGTTGGATTCTCTGTTTAGTATTTAAATGTTACCTGTAGTATATTTATTTGAGTTGCAGTGTTAAATTTAAAAACGTGAGATTGTATTTTTTTGTGTTACATGAATGTTGTTTTGAGTTTCGGGCTTGTTTCTCTGACGTAAAATACGTGGAAGTTGCCATAAAGTATTTTATAAATGACATTAGTATTATATTTGCTTTATTTTTTTACAAGAATTTAAGTATTTTGTTTATTGTATTTGGGGTTATTGGCTGGGTGAGTATCGTGTTGTTGACTGAGGTTTCTCTATATCACCGTTATCTCAAATCTCCTTCCAAATCGCTTTATAACCTAGAAACGTCGAATTATATATGAATTCTGTAATAAAAAGTTTTAAATTACCCATTGTAGAATGTCTGCAAAATTTATTAGCTTCAAGTGAGTTCCTCAGAAATATAAATGCATAAAAGAGATTCTTACAATTGTGTTAAAAGTACTTACAAGGAATTATTACTTTAGAAATAACAAGAAATGTGTTTTTCTTAATGTTCATGAGAGGAAATGTTGATATTTAAGTGTGGTATGAATAAGTATTGGTAAACATATCCACATATAATTACTTTAAATGTTACCATCAATACTACACTTTCTAAAGATAAACCCTACGACCCTTTGTTCATCCATATACTGGTCCAACTAATCAGGACTCCAGTAATGGGTGATATTGCCCAACTCCAAGGTGCTAAGTGGGTCGGCAGATTATTTGAAGATGTTGATATTGACAGCTATAATATACTCTTGGAAGATGCATCACATTCCATCAGTTGATGTTAAAGATGCCCTGAAAAAAGCTGTTTCAGGGTAGTGATGAAGACGAACTCGTAATCTTATCGGTACTCGTATAATAATCAAAGAGTATTAATGAAAGACTGCCACTGACGTTCATAGCAATAATACTTTACAGTTTATATGGATTAGTAGGCCATACCAAAACAGTTTTGAACATGCAACCTGGCAAATAATGTGACTCAATCTGATATAAAGTCACGGTAGAACAGAATTTATCAGAACTACTTTATGACATAGCTTAACATTTCGTAAATGGTGTGATGTAACCGAAAATTGGTTACTTTTGGGAAAGGTATGTAACAGACCTTTCCAATGTAAATCTTTATATGCCCAACTCATGAAAATATATTCAAATGAGAATTTAAGTTTTTCGAAAGAAAGATATTTATTGTACTTAAGAGCATCGAAAAATAATTTTGGTTAGCCAGAATAATTCGGAAAAAGACCTGCAACAAGTCGTACGAACTCAAATGTCACAGATAAAAACCACCTTAGTGTCCCAGCGACAGGACGCAATAGAAATATCTCAACCTAGGAACGAGATCACCCGCTGAATAATTAAATAGATATGCATGTTATTGTACACACAGACATACCAGTTACGTCACTGATGTAGTAACTATGTGATCAGAGACGAAATGGATTATGGAAAACCTGTAGAGAGAAGTGGTAAAGCTCCAAAGTTATTTTGATATAATGAACTCAACTTCTGTATATTGAAGCAAAATCTTACGAACTGTAAAGATACAAATCATATCTACGAAGTTTTAAGAACGTACTCTGAAAAAATACTTTAAATTTACAGTGAAAGGTGTTAGATCCCAATATTATTTATCTTGATAAATCCACAAAAAATTAAGTATTTGCTTTTATATTAACTTCAAATGGAAAATTTACTCGGAATGCATTTCATGCAACTTCTGCATTATAAGGATATTATTTGATATTTTGTTGTTTGCAAGACACAATCATTTACTGATACATTTTACCAACGTAATATTCCAAAAGAACCTGTATTTACATGACTGATATTAACATAAACAGTGACAACAGTTTAACTGTGACAAATAAGAATTTTGCAGGGAAACACCAACAAAAATTAAATGTACCTAGAAAAAAAAGATCGTATGTAATTTCATAAATTTCCAAGTTTGTGTGATTAGTTTCATTAGTTAACTCAATTAGGAAGTACATAAAGAAACAACAGTCTTCTGTTAAGAAACAGTTTTGATACGTTTTATTTTTCTCACGAAAAGTAACATTTATGTTGTTATTTTACAGAGTGAGTTATAATTAATATTATAACTAGTGCGTCGTGCTCATTGTGAAAACCTTAAAATTCCAACGGTGACACAAAACGTGCTAACAAAAAATATTAACTCTCTGTTGTTTTCTCCAGTGTATGTTCCAGCCGAGAATCTCACTTGTACTCGAGGATACCGAAGAGATGCTGACAGGTGTTGTAAGTATATATTACACACAATAACGTTAATAGTTTCCATTAAACAAAAAAGATGAAAAATTTTAACATAATGTAGTTTTGATACAATAAATTTGATTTTGATAATAAACTCGTTGAAAGGACTATAAAATTAACACTGAGTAAATAAATGCTTAGCTATGTACTTTTAACGGTTTTAGATCCATGTCCTCCTGGTCACTATGACAATGGATTACAAACTCACTGCCTACCGTGCCCAGGAGGGACTTACATGACATCTTATGCTGCTGACGCCTGTATGCCTTGTCCTGAAGATAAAATTACTAATGACGAAGGAGCTAATAATAAAGATCTTTGTAGAAGTAATGGTTTTCTTTTATTGTTTCTCTAAAAGTTAAAAAAATGTTTATTTTTGTTAAAACACATTGTTATAATAAGACACTTCATAACTTCCATGGTTTTAGTGTATTAAACAGCTTTGTTTTTCGGAAAAGCTTTTCCAGGAAGTGGGAACAATTGTTGTAACGATTTAGTATGTTAATATTTCTTTGTCAAAATATTATATTTACATAAAAACATATATATGACAGAGTGGTATTGTTTTGGTAAAATAGTTAACAATTACATATATATATATATTGCTACACGAGGGCTATCTGCGCTAGCCATACATAATTTAGCAGTGTAAGATTAGAGGTAAGACACCTACCGCTAACTCTTGGGCTACTCTTTTACCAACGAATAGTAGGATTGACCGTCACATTATAACACCTCTACGGCTGAAAGGGCGAGCATGTTTGGTGTGACAGAGATTCGAATCCGCGATCCTCGGATTACGAGTCAAACGCCTTAACCTACCTGGTCATGCCGGGCCTCTAAACAGAGATTTTCCAAAGTTTGGTTTTAAGAGAAAGACTGCTAACACTATGAAGAAAACGTTTACTCAGAAATTATATGTTTACATAATTGTATTAAGTTATACGACTCAATGTTACTTGGCGCCACTATTTTCATATTAATATACTATTGCAATTTCAAATATATCTTAAAATGTCTACTTGGTGATTCTAGTACAAAATGAGGTATTAATCAGTAATTTGTTTAACATTATCTTATAATGAGAGTTATAATAATTTATATAAATCTTTCTTTACTGGTAGGACGCTCGACTCCTAATCTATAGGTCACGGGATCGAACCCCGTTACACCAAACATGATCGCTCTTTCAGTGATAGCGTTATAAAGTGACTATCAATCCTTCTATTTCTTTGTAAAAAAGTGTCCCAAATGTTGGCCTTTGGTGGTCACAACTAGTTGCCTTCTCTCTGGTCTTACACTGCTAAATTAGGGATGGCATTACGACCCTCACATTACGAGTCGAATGCATTAACCTTCCTTGCCATTCCGGGCGCTGTTTAATATGAAAATACATTATAAATGCAAGAAATATCGTATTTGTATCTCACAACGACTGATACGTGTAATAACGTTTTAAAACGTTATTCTCTGCTTGTCAATAAAAGTGTTAATACCCATACCAGCCATTCTGAGATATATATTTATTTCCAGTGGATTTTCATCGTGAAGATTATCGTATTTATTGAATTAAAATTTTAAATATGTTAAATTAAGATTATTGTTGGGTTTAAAGAATTATACACATTACTATTATTGTTAACTTACATTTGAAACTTTTTTCTCTGTTTTATGAAATCGATAAAGTAAGTAAACTAATTTTAAATACGACTCTCTGTCTTAAGATCCATCTGAAGTGGTTCCGAAAGCTGCTCCCCTCAGTTTTAAAATCTACAGTTACAAGATACGCTTGGTGGACAGCACTCATTTTGATATGTCTTATTGCTTTGTGGTAAGTTACATGTTATCTTCAATTTCTTTATAATTAAAGTATGTGGAACACAGGAAGTAATCATTTGAAGATATTGGTTTCTGTACTCACACTGCTGTTAGAAACATCTGCTTTCACGTGAGGTACTATATTCATGTATCTGTCTTCTCACGAGACACTATGTTGATAGATCTGATTTCAAGCAAGGTATTAAGTTGAGACCTCCACCTTTATATGACGTTTTATGTTGGTTCATGTGGCTTCATGTGAAGTACTACGTTCCATACGTTGAGATCTCCACCTTAATATGACGTATCATGTTGGTACATGTGGCTTCATGTGAAGTACTACGTTCCATGGTTCGAAACATTATAACTGAATACACGTGTCTGAAGAATCCATACAACTATTTGTTGGTAAAGCATGAAACACATTTATAGTTATAACTATAACCCATTATCCATAGATTATTTAATAATAATATGTATTTTAATGGTCTTGAAACACGTGATTCTTATTTATTTACTTTCTGTAATGATTGTGCAGCGTTCTTTGTTGTTTCTACAACTGGAAAGATAAAACTCGGAAAGAACGGAATGTTTTAAAAAACCGTGTCGAACACAAACAACTTGGTGATGAAAAGATATCCACTTATGAATTGGATATATTGGAGGCTATGCCACTGATCGCTGAAAGTGGGAAGAAGGTCCCAACAAAGAATGTTAAGAAGACAAAAACTAATATATTAAGAAAGCAAAAAGTGGCCAGACGAACAACCCTTGAGACGATATATGAAAACGACCTGGAAGAAAGGAATACTTTGGTTCGAAATTCAATTAAGTTCTTATTCATCTTACGTTATAATTAATATTTGATACAAGTAAATTTACATTTTTACAGTTAAAAACATTCCATTTTAATATAATGTACGCTACGTCAAACTACGTGTACAATATCAAACAGATGTTGCATATTTAAAATCAATGTTGTTAATACCTTGGGTATTGAAAAAGATGCGTTCAGAGAATCTTTAATGTTGAGAATCGTTTGAATACATGCGATTTGTTTTCCAAAATAGACCTACACGTGTTCGATACCGTTGAGGTCTGATAAGTCTGATTACCTTTACTAATGTTCATAGCATTAATAACATCTGGAAAACATAAAGATCAGAATGTCCTTTTGTAATTTTTCATTCACATACATACTACTACTACTGATACTGAATTATTGAATATTTTAAAGCACCATTAGGTGCGTGATTTACTCCAAAGTTGCAAAAAAAAAAAAAAAAAGACAGTTTGAAAACTATTTCTTACTGTAACATAAAGTAAATAACCAGTCATTTGTAGTTCAGATAACATAACTTTTCATGCTTAAATTATATAACAATAAATTGAGTGGAACACTTGACATTTAATTATAACCGTACTTTCATCTTGTCTAGTTATATAACAATAAATCAAGTAGAACACTTGACATTTAATTATAACTGTACTTTCATCGTGTCTAGGTAATAATATAAACAATCTAGTTATCCTTTGTGAACGTGTAAAATATAAATGGAAAACAGTATTTAAGCTATTGTCTGCTGTATATTATTCTTTATTAACTACATGAAACAATGGTTGAGATAATTTTCCTAGTTTCCATAAAACATTTATGAGATAACTGAAACCAATTTCATAATTTATAGGTTTCACAGAAACATTTATTTGTTTTTATGCATGTTATAGTAAAATTATTACTATTTTGAGTGTTGCGCTACTAAACATAACTATATTCTACATCTTCAGAGAGGAACACCAGGATCGAAACAAACAAAAGCTATTGAAGAATATATACAGCGACCTCTGTCTGATGGACATGTGAAAAATTATGATGAACTTATTGTCATTAAACCAAACAGTAAACAAAGACATCACAAGGAAAACGTTGTTATTCTTATTGAAAATTCTGACAACCAAGATACGTTTATCATTGGAAAAGCTCGGAAACCAACCTGATGTTTCTTCAAAACAGCGAAATAGAATTAATAAACGAATTTAAAAAACCGACTTTGTTAATATGTTCTCTATAGAGTTAAGAGAAATCAAGATGGATTTTATCTCCACACTATACAGTTACACGAATGGGATTGATACTCACAAAATTGCACAAAATATTTAAATTCACTATCATTGATATTATTTGTTTATCAGAAACTTACACAGTAATTTAACTATTTACGTTTATGTACAAGAAAATTAAATATAAACTTTGAAAACTTAACGTTTTAACATATCGGAACATTCATAACTATTATTGAAATTTAAGAGACTGTGGCTTTAGTTCAACAATTCAGAAGCGTTGTTTTCATGTTTTTATGATTTTTTTTTCATGCGGTATTTACTTATTACGACATATAATGTTAAAACTTGAATAATATATTAAAGCAAAAGTAATGAAATGTTTGTTTACTTATTTTTCGCCCATTCAAATGTAACAGCTATTATACATTAAATGTTTATTTCAGTAATAATTGTGTGTTTGTAATATAGCTGTAAGTATATTAACTGTCACAATATACGTCCAGCAATTCACAGTTGTTACACTAAGATTTACATGGTTGTTTGTTTTTAATTAATTCGTCCTGACAGAAAATGAAGGACAAGAACTTAATACAATTCAGTACACTATAAAACGAATATTTTATTAGTTTAAGAAATAAATGTTAAAACTAAACCGTCCTTTTAAATCCGATGCAGAATATCCCCAATCAGGAAAACTTCAGATTTTTTCTCTCATGAACTACATTTTTCAGGAAAACAATTTTCAACTCACAGCAGTACTGATACATAGTGCAGAATAATTCTAATATTTTAACTACCAAAGATTGCCATCGTGCTATTAAACAGAGAAGGATAGATTTAGAAAATCAGATGCTTCATTATAAAGTGGTTATTTCTAATAATTTTTATATTTGATTAAATATTGATTTCGCTATTTTAAGGGAATTGTTAGAATATTGGACAAATCTAATAACTGTAAAAGAGGGAGCTCTATTTTTTTCATCAACTGCCTGATCAGAAAATGTCAGTTGATAAATAATTTTTTGTTTGAATTTCGCGCTCTGCTTTACGAGGGCTATTTCCGTTAGCCGTCCTTAATATAGCAGTTAAAGACCCACCGAAGATTGTAGGGTAATATTTTAAGAATAAATAGTGGGATTTACCATGACTTTATAACATCCTCTACCGACGAAAGGGCGAGTATGTGTGACGTTGATTCGACCATGCAACCCTCAGATTATGGGACGAACGTCATAACCACATGGCCAATTAATGAATTATGAAAATTTTGAAAATATCGTCCAATTTGTTAATACAAAATATATTATTGTATTTCCAACAAAAAATCATGTAATCCACTTTCTTAGAAACGTTTATCATTTATACTTAAATAATTAGATTGCTCCCTTACCTTCAGTCAAAACATAATCATATTCAAATAATGACGTATTCTACTTACCTTGAACAACATTATCTTCCTATTATGCTTCAAAATTGAATTGTATTTTATATTTTGTATTTATGAGTTATACCGCTAACAAAATTAAATTCCATAAAGCTTCTTTATTTTGTATTTCACATGATTATTTTGCTTTTAGGTTTTATTTTGCACGTCTAGTTATATCAAAGACTATTAACAAAGAATAATATTAATAAGTTTCAGATATTTAAAGTACTAATTTATTTTAATACTCGAGTCATCATTCAAAAGTATCATCTATACTATTCAGTACATGATATACATATATCTAGGTATTTATATAAATTATACAATATACTGTAGAAAAAAATCATTTTTCAGAGTGAAAAGCTAATCAAACAACAAGAACCTAGATATGAAGTTTTTCGTTTTTTTATTTTTTACCTTGGATACTTTTTATCATTCATCATTCAAACTTTTTATCATCACTTTCGTAAAGTGCATTTTTTTAGTTGACTAATACAAAATCGGAATTCGATTATTTAATTTATCGTTTCTTTCTTCACTAAGAGAGCACGTCCTAGTGTTAACGTACCTGAGGGTTCATTATTCGCGTCTCGCTGTCAAAAAATTTCTAACGCACTTTAGGAAAATAGATCCGCTACAAGAGGGACAGTAAAATTCCAATACAGTTGACAATTAATACCTTTTTAGCTGTCTTTTCTCTAGTTCAGAATAAACAACTGCTGAGCTCATAAATTACTTGCTTAGCTTCACGCTAAAATTATGAAACAAACAAAAATACCTTCACTACGTTTTATGATCCTTCAAACACGCACATAAGATTATTTATTATACTTTTCGTGATGACACCTTTGTATTTTATATTTCATCAACCACTTCATTGTAACCTTGGCTTTACAAAAGAAACATTCGAGGTTATTAAATGAAGTGTTATTTATAAGAGAGCTTCTCTTTCAGTAAGCACGGTTTTCGTAAACTAAATTATGACGGTGCTATAATTAAGGAGTGTCTTTGAGGTCTTATGAACATGATAATCCATGTTAAAACTGTGTCTAACAATCGATACTGCACATTTAGCTCTAATCTTACTGTAATTAATATACTCATAAACGTAAATAACAATAAAGTATCTATTTTCCTTAAATTCTTCAGCACCTTTATTTTGTAGAATGTGTAACCAAAGTCTATCGTTTTTCTATCTTCCTAACGACAAGAAAATCCACTTGTAGAGAAAAATATATACACTGCTGCCCAAAATCTTAAGGCCAATCAACATAAAGAAAAAAATATCCATTTTGCGTTGTTAGACTCAACCACTTATTTGAGAAGAGCTTCGAAAGATGAAAATAAGAAAAGGGAGAAATTTTTTTTTTAACATTTAATAAGTAAAATGTGAACACTATGAAATTAGCCTAAATACTAGCTGGTCAAATGTTTAAGACCATACCAAAAAGAAGTCCTAAAAGAGGTCTCAGTAGTGAGTTGCACGGCTGTCATTGCGAATAACTTCAAACATTCGCTTTGGCATGATCGATATAAGCGTTTGGCTGACTGGAATGTTATTCCAAGTGGTGAAGATGGCTTCACGAAGAACATGCACTGTTTGGAATTGACGTCCATTTCTACTGACTTCCCTTGCCATCCACCCCCATAACATATTCAATTGGGTTCAGTTCGGGCGAACACGCTGGATCATCCTAAAGTACCACGTTATTCGCCATGAAAAAGTCCTTTGTTCTGAGGTCATTGTGGATTTCAACGTTGTCCTGCTGAAATATCCAGTCATTTCCACACAAGCGAGGGCCTTCAGTCAATAAGGATGCTCTCTCCAACATGCCAATGTAGCCAGCTGCTGTTTGACATTCCTGTATAACCTAAAGCTCCATTGTTCTATGGAAGAAGAAAGCACCCCAGATCATGATGGAACCTCCTCCACTGTGTCGTGTAGAAAATGTCTACAGTGGGATATTCTTATCGTGCCAGTAATGTTGGAAGCCATTTAGACCATCAATTTAAATTTTTTTCTCATCAGAGAACGAAACGTTTGTCCACTTTTCTACGTCCCATGTTTGGTGCTTCTCAGCAAAGTTTAACCGAGCTGGAAGGAAGCGTGGCCTTTGAAGACGCTTTTACGGTTTTAAAGCCTTTC